>NC_140492.1:79870254-80135254 GCF_964271855.1 Acomys minous | reverse complement strand
ACTCTCGGTTTCTTACATGTGGGAGATTTAAAAAGTCACCCAGTGATTTTTTATAGAGCAACCGTATGCTAGATAAAGATATTTAAGCTGTCAGTATAAACTGCTTCTGTTTTCATTTTGCATTTAATTTCAATGCCAGACTCAAGGCATAAATTTTTCATCACCTGCAATGCTATGAATAAAAGATTAAAAAAAGAACTGAGAAGAAATTCTAACACATGCGGTGCATGCAGTACAATGTGCAGACGCAGTATTCATAACTAGATGTTTAATTTCCATCTTTTTTAAACATCAGGAACGTGATTATTTGGGTTAATACATCATGGAGGTAATTTTTCAGTATTTTACCTCTGCTGGATTCAAGTTTAGCTGGTTTGGGCCGTACAGGCCTTTCAGGGCAGCTGAGATTTGCAGCACTTCATGCACTAAGACTTACATGCCACTAAGTCCTGCAGAGTTCCAGTATAGCCATATTTCTAGAAGGGGACTATTTCAACATTATGTATTTTCTTTTATTCCATGGAATAGCGTGTGCATTAACCTTGCCAGGAAGTTCAAAGATCTAAGAATTACTGAAATGTTCCTACTTTATATCAGCCCCTCATTAAGCTGGCTTCATGGTCTCAGTGAAAAGATATAATCAATCCCAAGAGGTGCAGACGTGAGCTCAATGTTAAGGAATGTGTGTGTGTGTGTGTGTGTGTGTGTGTGTGTGTGTGTGTGTGTGTGTATGCGTGCACGTGCGTGTGTATAACTTAAGGTATACGCACACACACATATAATGTATAACTGAAGACTGTTTTCTGTAGCACAATGCATCTTCACTATCGCCTTATTATCTTTCTCAGATAAGAGCACTGTCATTCTTGCCAATAGACTCTTGATGAACAAGAGACATGCAGGCTCCCTCCACAGCCTCACCAGGATGGCCCTGGGTCTCCTGGCCTCGCCATGCTGAGACAACAGGAGCTCTCTGAAGTCTACAGGCTTGTTGAGGACTGCAGGTGCTATTGACTCGATGGCTAGTGGAAGCTAATAATTGTGTAGCTTATTGTTTTTGTCTTTGATTAGCCAGTCCACTTTTTAATGGATCAATATTAAATTTAGAAAAAGTTAAACCATATTCTGATCAATTATCACCAAACTGCTCTGTTGGCTAGCTGACACTGCTAATGAAATGAAGGTGGTCAGTCCACTTTTGGGCAGGCAGGTTAAGTCTGTTTTGTGGTCATACTTATAGACTCCATCCTCCTAGCTTTGCTAAATGCTACTGGTCACTGTAATATCCAGATCAGAGAGCATAAGTGGACCATCACACACCCATCTCTGACATCAGGCTGCAGATGGCATCAGTATTATATTTTGTGAGCACTGTACAAAACATGAGGCCTTCTCCTTGCTCTGTCTCCCTCCTCATCGCTTTCTCTTCTTTTTCATTCTTCCTCCTACTTATCGTTTATGACAGTAAGACAAATACCAACATATCTTCCAAGCAGTTAATATGCTTTAATCCCATAGATTTTATCCTACCTCTGTGGTGTTGGCCAGTTTATTTAAGATGAAAAAGCTCAGAGGTGAGAGATTAAGTCACTTGTCTGAAGTCACACGAAATGTCAGGGGCACTTCCCAGGTTAGAGTGCCTGTCGTGTGTGTCTTGGGCCACTATGGAATTGATGAGACAGGCCCTCTGCTTTTGTGGAAGCAGCCTGAAGTCATAGTAATATGGTACTATATTATCACATTATTTTTCATTGTGCTTGAGGACATAAGGGCATGGGGACTCAAGGATTACAGATGTCTCTCCCTTTATGCAAGCACAAATGTATGAACATTTGGACTTGATGAACAGATAAATTAGGTGCCATGTATCACTTAATCAATATTATTTCTTTTCATCATTAGTCACACTTTTGCATGCCCTAGCTTTCCAAGTAGATGTATAAAATAGGAAACACACTATATATATATATATATATATATATATATATATATATATATATATATATAATGGTGAACATTAATAAGTATCTATATGTGACAGTGGAACTTTATTAGAATGGAATCAGGAACTTTAAGACTCCATATGCTATGGAAATGATGAAAACAGTAGATGAGATAAGCCTCATGGTACTAAGCAGCAGTGAACTTGTCTTTCAGCAATTTTACAGTGAGGTGTTATATGTAAAAGACTTATAATATCAACTAAAATGTGGCATGGACTCTAAACATGATGGCTAGCTATAGACATGATGCACATAAGGAAAGAGAAGAAGGTCCAACATCAGGGTAGTGTGGACAGCCATGGAAGACGGAGACTTCCATGTGTAATGCAGTGCAACTCTGTCAATGAAGACATAGTATGTGATATTAGCTATCCTGTGCTCTAGAAGAGAAAAGTACATGATGTTGGTAGGAAAGTGTACTGTTCACTTAAAAATGATTATTAAGATATTTTACAGATTTTGCTTTACTCATTGCCTGAAGTGATCTTATCTGGTATAAATTGATTTGTCTTGAACATTCCAGAAATGTGACAGTCATGTAAAAATATGCATCAGGAAGATTTCCCCTTGAGGAATTGACTTGAACTTGAGTCTATTAGTGAAGGCGGAAACTGATGGTTAAAGTCTCTATAAAACAGGGACCTGTTTTGGAAACAGGTCTTCACAGTCATGGCCCAAATTCTAGGTACAACCTGCATGTTTCTTGGAGCTAAGTATCACAAAGTTTGTACTTTGATACAGTCCCCTCTTTCCTATTCCCATTTTTGCCATCACATCTTTGGTCATAGGAACCCTTTAGAGAATACTCATTTGAAGACTGTAGACATGTTCTATCATTAACTCCTATGGTAGTTCATAATAAGCACTATTCTCCTATATATAAATAACCTGAAAAATATTTTTGATTGTATGAATTCATAGTTTAACTTTTATAAACCAGAGAAAATAGAATTACTTAATATTTACTCTAAGGTAAAATATACTACTTGATTGTATGCTGTTTATATTTATAGAATACTCTTAGTGAGTTTTAACTTTTATCTTCTTACTTTGAATATAAAATATTCATTCACTAATGGATAGGTGATTTATGTTATCTGAGCTTTGATGATAATTTGTTTTTGTCCATATCCAAGTTGCCCAATCGCTTCATTAGAATATGCCTTTAATCACTGATAATTGGTACTATGCAGCACTGTTTTGTTCAGGGATGGCCTCTCCCTATAAGGTAAAGCCTATGAAGCACAAAGGTCCACAAACTGCCCAGAAGTAGATGCGGGATTGATATATATATGTCAAAGTTCTTGATCACAGAATTCATAACTTCAAAAGATTTGTTAGAACCAGTACTCCTGGTCTTTGGCTCATGCTCACTTCATATTCATTGTTTTGTAATAGTCTTAAGATCTGTCTAGTTCAACTTAATCACAGTGTGAATCTGTGGGATACTCAAACAAATGGAAAGTGCTGTTATTTTCTTAACAAAAGAGAAAAGAAAGAGAGGCAGAGAGAGAGAGAGATTATGACGGGAAGTAAAATATTTGTCTTTCCTTGAAATGTAAGATATAAACAAATCCACTTTCTAAGAGAAATTTGATGGAGTCCTTCTTACACAGACTGTGGTAGTCTAGAAGACTTAATATCCTTTTTGGGTTTAAGATCTCTTTATCAGGCTCTTCTCGGAGGTATCAAATAATTACTTTCATTGAGGCTGTCAATCAAATGCATCACTTAAAACACAGGCTATGCTCTGCTAGTCTGTCTTCTAAAGCAAATATTGGAAACAAAATGCTCTGTACATACACACAAATACATATGAGGGAGGCAATATATCAGGAAATTCTTCCCTCTTAGATTAGTGCCAGAAAATTAGTATTGTTCAGAATCTATGAAATAAATGATCTTTTCTCCTAGCTATGCTAATTGGTAAAACTTAACAACTCAGATTTGAACTGTTTCTTAACAGTCTAAGATAGCCTTTTTTTAAAAGTTAGTAGGCTTTCCTACAAATATAATTGCTAGGAAAGGGCTCTAGAAATATGGAGGATAACAAATACAGAGTTAACCCACAAGGCTGCAAGCTTGGAAATTTTGAAAGGACAGAGTAATCTCAGTCCTTAAAACTCTGGGGTTTGGGCAAGGCGGTATGTGGTCCCCGTGTTCTGATGATGTTAATTTATCCCAAATGATTTCACCTTAAGTTAATATAAGCTGGGATAAGATAGGACACATTTGGAGTCATGAAGGCTATTACTTGTGGGAATGAAACACAGAATTTAGGGAATTAATTAAAAATTATAATATCAAGAAATATAAGTAGTGAGGGCATATTTATGCTATTAAAAAGCAATCTATATATTTTTTTAAATTATTGCTGACTTCAATGGCCATTGATAAGCACAGGTAAGCTTAATTTTAAAAGTTGTGCTCTTGAGAAAACATTATTTTAATATGCTGTTCTAGACAACTGATTCTATTTGGAACTCACGCACAAAACCTTTTATACAAAAAGAATAGGGGGAGGTTTGTTGGAAATTTATAAGTGGTTTTATGGGGTTGGTTTGCTTGTTTTTTCACTAACAAAACTGAGAGCCAAGAAGACATACTCATTCTCCACCATTTTTCTACTTACTTCTTGTTTTTCCAGAAGGTAAAAGGTGAAATATCGTTCTCAGTTCTATAGAGCACCTTGCCAATATGTTAATGGAACAGTTGGTAAAACAGGCCCAAGAGGACTGTTGACAATGGGCATTTGTGCTTTGAGTTGTTTTAACCAAACAATATTAAAAATTATGTATTATATAAAAAGCATAAGCACACACAAAACAAGTACAGACAAACACAGGTCTACATGCAAAGATACTAGTTTAAAATATATTGCATTTGGTTTCTACTGACATGCTTCAGAAGCAATAAATAGTCTGCATGTAGTTTGAGGACTGGATTACTCTATGAGGATACTCAGCAGTACCAAATATTTTTACAGATAAATTGTAAATGATGAGCTTCTTGATGATCTCAGGTGCGGACTATATAGACTGACTCAACTCTATATTACTCTATGTGGCAGGACTACTATAAGATGATTTGTTCTGATGTAACAAAGGGACCACTTTATTATTAGTAGAAGGCCCCTCTGCCATGTTGGTGTGATCTGGTTTCTCAACTGGCAGCTCCATGTCTGCCGGTGTGTGATGTTAATCCAATTACTACTCATGGAGAAATGCTGAATACTCAGTGTAATTTCAATAATCATTTTGGTCAAATATTTCAGTGAACTATTCCCACTTGATCAACTCTAGGAAGTAACGTTGAACTTCATTAGGTATCTAAATGATTTTCATTTGGAGTGTATGTAAAGATTTTAAAAGAGAATTCTTTTACATACAGAGTTCTTACTTGGGATTTCTTCTATTTTGTGTGTACCAACCAATTTAAATTATTAAGAGTGAAGTAAGTTTTAATTTTAACTCATCATCTTATGACGACTTTATCTACAAGAAGTTTGTCTCTACTGTTTCTTCACAGTAATTCTGTGATGCTCCAAATTCAAGGTTTATGCTTTCAGTGAGCCTAACATGGTCATTAGCTATAGATATTAGCTATAGCCTATAGACAATACACAAGTAAGATATATTTAATCCTTAGAAAGAATGGCAATAATTCATGAGTAATATACTTCCCACTGCTAAAATTTCAGGTGGTTAATTGTTTTCCAATATTTCTCATGCTGTTGTGCTCCCGTCTGCAGTAGACTAGCAGCATCTGCTCAATGGTTTTAATCCTGATCTTTTGACGTTTCAAATATATAATAAATTACCTTTAAATATATTTTTGACAGTTCATTCATTTAAGTGAACCCATGTTTTGGAAAACAAAATGAAGAATAATTTTTTTTTGTTAAGAATAAAATTTTACGTCAATTTCATTTACAATACTTTTCTAGTGACCTCCTATGTTAATATGATTTCTCTGATCTTTAAAATCTATCATATAAGTATGTTATTTACTATTATTATAAGTAGTAGCATTACTTTTATTTTAAATATGTACTCATTTCATGTCACTCAGCATACATGCTAATCATGCAATTGGTGTGCCTGTATATCCTAATTTGTCCCTGTGATTTATAATTAGTTTGAGTTGAAGCTCAATATAAAGTAATTTGAAGCTTATAAGAATTGTTTTCTTGTGATACTTACATGTCTGTAGATATAAAACTCAAAGATTTTCTTTCTTTCATAATCTACTATAATATGGTTACAAGTGCATTGAAATTCATCTTGTTAGAAGGGTAGTAATATATCCCACCAGGACTACTGTTCCTAGTAGCAATTTAAAATAATTATTGTGAGACTTGATGCTAGACATCAGGTTTGCAATAGAATTACAATGAGGGAAGTGTATTAGAGACAAAAACATTGCTGCAAGAAAACTTCATAATGGCGCAATTTGGAACTAAGGCTCAATTTTACAGTAATAGATTCTCTTTATGATGGTACAAAGGAGTGAATGCACTTAGCAAATTTAAATCTATTATTAGTCACACTTTGTGGATTGCAGTGCAAAACGGAGGAAAGAAATTAGCTTTTTAAGTATGTTCTTATATAAAGCAGGTTCTAGTAGGAACAGTCTTAACATAAAATCTCCCTGTTACGGCTCTGAAGCATAGTCAGCCTTCATCACAGCAGGGAGTTGTCTAGGCTCAAAGTATCTCCAAAAACAGTTCTAGAGGTCTCAAATTTTAAATAGCAAGTTTCTAAAATCAGGACACGCCCAAAATTGGTGCATTTCTTATTTACAGAAATAGATTGCGTAACAAAAAAGACAGCATTAATTTCTTCTCTTCTGGGAACTGCAAGACTTAATTCTAAAATGAAGAGTTATCTGTAGTTTACATTAGTATCACACCAGTGACAGGGAAGGAAGCCAGAAGGCTAAGTCAGTGAGATATGGGACACATCCACAGGAGTTGCAATTACTGGTTTGGCAGAGGAGGCCAACAGAAAGAAATAAAAATATGCTTCTATTTGCCTTTTAATTAGAATGTTATATATTTGTTTTAATTATGGTCCATTTCCCCACCTCATATTAAAATAATATCCAATAGAATAATTCATAATGGTATAATTAAATTATAACATGTAATATTTCCATAATGTTATTATCTAAAATACACAGAGCTATAGTTTTTATCCTTAAGAAATATTGCATGTTATCCTTACCAGGGAAACTCTATTCAAAATTTTATCTGCTAGAAATAACAAACATACTTTGTCAAATTCAGAAAAGATAAAGACATATCAAAGTGTCCAGAGTTACAAAGGCAAGAACAGACAAATAGGAGCCACTTTTATAAAGTTGCACAACACTAAAGTGGTTATAAACAGCCCAGTGAAATCTCTGAACAAGTTTTCCTTACAAATTATCCAACTTGAGACTCAAACATTCTATATTCTGGTATCTTATTCAATTTATTTCTTCAGTGTATTAAAATTTTCATTGTACAAGTCTTTTACTTCTTTGGTTAGATTTATTCTGAGATTTTTTTTTTTTTGAGCCATAAATGTTGAATGCATTGCTTTAGATATAATGGCCATTTTCATAATATTAATGCTACTAATCCTTAGACATATGGAAAAATCTTCCCATATTCTTGTATCTTCTTCAATTTCTTTCCTCATGACCAATAATCTCCATCAAAATTTCAACACAATTCCTTACAAAAATTGAGAGCCCTTCTCAAAATCCATTTGTAAACATAAAAGACTCAAAACTGCGCAAACAGCCCTGGGCAGTAAAAATGTTCAGAACATGTCACGAGTCCGTCTCCAACTCATGCTGCCGACCTATAGTTACTGAAATAGCTTGCTGGGGCATGAAAACAAACTCACTGATCAAGAGAAGTAACTGAAGACACGTGTATAAGCCCACACTGTCACAGCCACCTTCATTTTTGACCAAGACACGAAAAATACACATTGGCGAAAAGATGTATCTTAAAAAAAAAAAAAAAAAAAAAAAAAGGTCAAACTGGATAGCTATAGATAGAAGAAAGAAACTAGATCTGCAGCCTCACACCTCGAAGACAACTCTGCTCTATGTGGCTCAGTGACGTCAGTGTAAGGTCTGGTATCCTGAATCTGTTAGAGGAGTATGTGGAGCATCTACTTGAAGGAACAGACATGAAAGACAACTTTCTGAACAGGACCCCAGGAGTTGAAGGTGTTAAGACCAACAACTGACAAAAGGGACCTCATCAAACTAAAAACGTTTCTACGCGACGAAGGAGGTCATCATGCAATGAAGAGGCAAGGTCACAGAATGGGAAAAAAAATTACCGGCTACACATCTCAAAAAGGGTTAGCCTCTAGAATATACAGAACCCCCCCCCCCCGCAACACCAAGAAAACAAACAATCCAGTAAACACTGGAGCACGCAAGTGGTAGCAGCAGATTTGCTCTATGTTTTATGGCCCCACCAGTCATGGGTGGCACTAGGCGTGAATCTCCTCCCATGGCTTTAAGTGAAATCAGACATCTTTTGGTTACCCCTAAGACACAAGTGCCACTACTGCCCCTTTGGAAGTATCTTCTGTGATGGTTATTGTGTCTCATAGGTGTCATAGCTGGTAGAACTATTTATCAGTTTCGTCCCGTGGCAGCTTGCACAGCATCTTCTGGTTCTGTAAGTACTAAGTTCTCAGGGAGGAAGCTTCAAAGTCAGCCCCAGCTTAGTTCCTCTAAGTCCTCCGTCTAAGTTATGTGGTGACGTCAGCAACGGAGCCATACTTTCAAGTTTTTGGAAGCAAGCAAGGGCAATGGGAATAGGCCATATTGTCTTGGAGGGTCTCTTAGATGGCCCTGACCAACAACTCAAAAGGAGGCTTCTCATGCCTTGTACTGGCATTATTGTTATATAGACTTTGGCTCTATTGGGGAACCTCATTACATCTAATAGTGTAACTTTATTACAATGTATATGTTATGGGTAATAACGTATGATAATATGCTTACATAAGCAATATGCTTATGTTTATGCTATGCTTGTGACCTTTTTAAAAAGCCATCCTTAGTGTCTATGAAGAATTATATAGGCAACTAATGAATGCTGAGACAGAGATAATCAGTCTTTCCCAGGGAGGAGCCCACTATTGGTTTTCCACTTCTAAGTGTCAGCCTTAAAATACCTGAGCAACCCTAAATGGACTCAGCTGGTTACTTACATGTGCACACATGTAACACTAACAATAACAATAATAATAATAATAGAGACAATACATCAAAGTAGAAAGAAGGTAAGAGGACCTGGAGGTAGAAGAAACAGAACAGTGACAAAGAGTTCTTAAAAGAAGAAATATAAATGCCTGAAAGATACTGTTTTAAATGTTCAACATCCTTACTATCAGGAAAATGCAATTAAACTACTGGTGGAGAAGTGGAGGAAAAAAAAAACACTTATTCACTGATGATGGAAATGGGTGTAGCCAGTGTAATCAGCGTGGAGATCCCTCAAAAAGCTAGAAACAGATCCACCAAATGATTCATACTGTGGTACATATTCAAAGGACTCTAAATCCTACTAAGAAGATTCTTGTAAATCCATGTTCACTGTTGCTCTGTTCACAATAGCTAGGGAATGAAGGGACTGCTATCAATGGATGAGTGGATACTGAAACATAACATATGTTATGGAATACCATTCAGGAGTATAGAAAGTGAAATTATGAAATTCACAGATAAGTGGATGAAGCTGGAAATAATTATTGTGGTGATGTAACAGACCCAGAGAGGCAAAATATCACGTGCTCTCCCTTGTCGGAGAAGCTTCTTTTTGAAGTAGATGGCAGTTATCAGAGATCCACACACTGGTCAAAGCTCAGAGAGTGAGACTGTGAAGTGCTTCTCCCTAAATGGGACATGTATATGACGGTCCTCCTCTACAGATCCAGGGATTACCATGCAAAGGGGGAACAGGAAGATTGTGAGAGTGAGAATTGGCAGGTGACTACTACAAGGAAACATTTCCAGATGCAAAAGAGCAGCTGCAGACATGAGCTCCCAGCAATTGTGACAAACACTGCTCAAGCCAAACAAAGTCCCTGTGTGGAGAAGGCATGGTGCTCCTCATAACTTACAGTGGCCAGGTGAGGAGAACCAGTTTTCTTTAAGGGTGTGTGACTCCTAGTAGATCAACCACACTCCAGGGTAGAGTCCACATCCAAGATAATATGGCTTTTTTTTTAAAGAATGCAACGTTTCTAAACTATGTTCTTATTTTTTCAAAAGAGGACATATACATCTATGTATGTGCTATAGACACACGTATAAAGCCCATTCATCTAAAGAGCTAGGGAGATAGCTCATTGGATAAAGCGCTTACGATGCAAGCCTGAGGACTTGAGTTTGGATCCCCAGAACTCATGTAAATCCATGGGACGTTACGGGATGACAATAAAAGAATCTCCAGAAGCTTCTGTACCATTTAGCCTGGGAAATGTAGCTGTGAGCAATGGAGATTGTCCTGTGACTTTCAAATCTGTGCCATGGCCATGGACAGAGAGAGAGAGAGAGAGAGAGAGAGAGAGAGAGAGAGAGAGAGAGAGAGAGAGAGAGAGAGAGAGAGAGAAGGGAGGCTTACTGTGCTATGTTAAGTGGTGTCACTTTTCAATGATTCAAAATAGCTAGCTATAAAACTATAAATACAGCCGAGTTACACTTGCTTTAAAACTTCCATGACTTTTAGTTACCATTAGGCAAACATTACATTAAGGGAAGCTTTTGTGGCTTGCAATGCTCATAGTAAAGTGTTTTCTCACTCGCCCCCCCCCCCCATATCCCACCTCTGGTCATAAGAAACACAGTCAGGTCCTCGAATGCATGTGGAACCGTTTCTTCTACAGTCTTCACTCTTGCCTGGCTCACGCTCCTCCCAGGAGCTCTACGACCTTTATGTCTCTTATTACAGAATGCTAACCACAGTTAGCATTTATAGCAAGTACCACACCCTTCTGATAACAATTATCACCCCCATGGTTAACAGAATAGCAAGTATGTGCTGTGTGCCCACTTTTAATAGTCTTTAAACAACTAGATGTATATGGACAGAACAAATTCAAAGACCACCATCTCATCCTATTAACATAAAATGGGTAAAGTTTGGTTGAAATATAACAAATACTTTAAGAGTAAAACAGAAGGTAAAGAACGAGCTGACAGGAGATGAAAAACTCAACTATCTGAAGTAACTGAAGTAGTAGGAATGATGACAAATGACTAACCAACAGGTCCAGACAATGTATGGAATATGAACAGACTGAGAGGAGTGCCTTAGTGAACGTAAGTCTTGAAACTTGACTTTCACTGAAGTAAGACCGGTAAAATGGGGGACCGAGACACTTCCAAGTCGGGCAGGCTGATGTAAGCATCTCAACACAGCATCTCAGTCCTAAGGGACACAGTTTTCATACCCCTGAAAGTTTAGGGCAGCCTGCTCTAGACTTATCATGGTCTCAGTACACTCAGCAAACTTGGAGCCTCCAAGCACCAAGTAGATGAGGCTGCCGTGACCACTATTCGACCGTGAGCAGGAGCCTGACTGCTGAGCTACACCGAGGACCCCAAATGATCATCTTTTAGGGAAGGTTCTGAGGCCAGTAGGTACTTCAGGGATCCTCAAAGAAACAAAAATGGAGATGTTGGACATAAAGTAGGCATCAAAGGCCTGCCGCCATTTTCATCTCATCTAACTGTAGCAACTGTAACCGGCTACAGGTGATATTTTACTCCCAGCTCCAGTGCCCAGATCCTCACCGTGTCTATTAAGTAGTCTGGCTGCACCTTTCACTACTTCTACACAGTCATCCTGTGAGCGCAAGCCCTGGCACTTGCTTTCCAGCAAATAGTTACTTTGATTTTCCTGCATTTAAATATCCATTTTCCTTTTACATCTGCCAGGAGGGGATTCTTGTGCCTTGGCACTATTTTTTTCCTTCTAACCCATATGCTCTCTCCATTGGGGAGCGTTTTCACCCATTTGTTCAACAGTCATGAACACTAATCACTCCTAAATTTATGCCTTTCTTGCAACTTTTCCAGCAGGAAACTCAACATGCCCCAAAGCAGACTCACTACATTTATCCAAGACCTTTTTCTCCAGTATGTCTCGCGTTGCTAATGCCGTCGCCTTGGTGTCAGAGGACCAATCTAAAGGGGTTGCAGATCTTTCTTTCTCTGCACAAAGTTTACCAGTGCTATCAAGGTTTTAAGATTGTTTGCTGTCTCTTCTCCCCTACTGCACTGTACGCATTCTATCATTTGGCATCTTTTTCAGGTCTACGGTATCTGCATTTTAGCACCATCTTCTGATATGGTAGGGTAAGAATTCTCTAATGAGTTACCAGGCTACTGGGCGTGCATATTAGTTCTACCTAAATCCAAATGATGTTTCCAATCTTGTAACTGCGTTTTCTATATCTCCTACCTTTCCCTGCAATGAAATTCTCTATTTTCAAACAGTGCCAAGTTCCCCCCTCCCCCCGTTGTGTCTTTGCCAATGCAATTTCCTCAGCTCAGCATATGCCTCTCCCCCTCCCATCTGTCCAGCCCTGATTACTTTTTTCATTCAATCTTACAAAGTCATCTCTTATGTGTAGTTTATTTTCTCTGCTCTCATCTGCATTAAGTCACCTGCTGTCCTGTGTTCTGATAGTACATTAATGTATATGTAACACCATACCACAAGGTATCTTTAGGTATAGACCTTGCTCACCCACCTGCTTCAATGGCTAAACTTTGAGTTCTCTGAGTTTTTTAAATTGTCTATATCTTCACCCATATCATTTTTTTTTTTTAGTCTTTAAAACGCCACAAACATGGCTTTCTGTTTCATGCAGGTCATGTGTTGATTATGTGCCTTTCTGAACTTGTGATTATCATCATCATTCCTTGGAAGAGGATCTGTCTTTTCTCAGCCGTACTTCATGGTGATTATGTACTAATTGTGTATTCCATTAAATCTGTGCTATATTTTTGAGGCACAGGCTCCTATATCTGAGGTTGTCCTCAAACTCACTATGTAGCTGAGGATGACCTTGAACTCCTGACCTGCCTGCTTTCATCTTCTCAGTGCTGAGATTACAGGTGTGTATCATCATTCCTAGTTTTAAATCTTTGCTATTTGTATGGCATGACTGGTCTTATACAAACATGTAAATTAGTTCAACTATATAAGCTGACATAGTTCAAACTTGCCCACTGAAATGGCTATTTCACATAGTTCAACTGCACTTTATCCTTTTTTATGTTTACTATTTGTTATCTTTGTTATTACTTGGTCTACTTGTAAATTATCATTGGCATAATCTATGCAGACAATATGTAAGTGGCTTTCAAAGGAGATTTGTGAACATTATTGAGCTCTAAGACATATTTATATAACCATGAAATCAAAATACTTTGGAAAGAAATACTAAAATGATACGTTCTATTTTGACTGCAATAAAATATGCACTAAGGATGCTAAAGTAATGATGAGCAAGACCACCTGTGCCTGTGTGTGCACCAGTGTGATGACAGCAAATTTCAGTGTGTTTTTTGTAATATACGTATGTACATACATGCATGCACACACACACTCACACACATTCAATTCTACTTAGGAATGCTCTTGATAAAACAGAAAAAAAGAGAGAAACTTAAAGCTATTCCACTAATATCAGGGACAAGACAAGGCTGCCCACTCTCCTTATTATTCAACACAGTACTTGAAGGTCTATCTAGTGCAGTAAGACAATCAGTGGAAATCAAGTGGATACAAATTGGAAAGAAAGAAGTCAAAGTATATCTATTGGCAGCCGATATGACAGAATACATAAGTGACCCACAAAAGTGTACCAGGGAACTCCCAGAGCTGATAAACATCTTCAGCTAAGTGGGTGGATGCAAAATTGAGTAAAAAACTCAGTAGCCCTCCTTTACACAAATAATAAGTGAGTGGATAAATTAGTAAACTAACATCTTTCACAATATCCACAAATAATATAAAGTGTCTTGGTGTAACTATATCCAAGCAAGTGAAAGACCTGCATGACAAAAACTTCAAGTCTCTGAAGAAAGAAACTGAAGAAGATATCAAAAGATGGAAAGATATCCCACGTTCATGGATTGGTAGGACTAACATAGTAAAAATGGCCATCTTACCAAAAGCAATCTATAGATTCAATGCAATTCCCAACAAAACTCTAACACAATTCTTTATAGACCTTGAAGGAGCAATCCTCCACTTCATATGGAAAAATAAAAAACTTAGGATACTCTGTCATCTGAAAACTCAAATGGGCCAGAAACACTTAAAGGTATGTTCATCATCCTTAGTCATCAGAGAAATGCAAATAAAAATCACTCTGATATTCTAGTTTAAATTTGTTAAAAATAGCACAAATGACAGCTCACCACATTGAAAGGATATGGTATAAGGGAAACACTCATCCAGCGCTGATTAGAGTGCAAACATGTACGGCCATGAATGGAAATTAATATGACAGCTCCTCCGAAAGGTGAAAATGTACCTACCTCAAGATGCAAGTATGCTATTTTTGAACATATACCCCAAGGATGCTTCAGCCTATCAAAAGAACACTTGGTTCAAGTGTTCATTGGTGCTGTTTCATAGCAGGCAGAAACGGAAATCAATATAGACACCCCTCAACAGAAGAGAGCATAAGCAAAATGTGGCACATTTACACAATGGAGTATTACTCAGTTGTTAAAATGGCCCAGATCCCAAAAGATACATATTTTAACTATTCACTTATCTGTGGTTATTAGCCACTAAAAATGATAAGCAACCTACAGTCTGTGGTCCCAGAGCAGTTAGGTATAGAGGAAGTACCTAGGGTGGGGTAAGGCACATGGATCTCCTTGTGAAGGGGGAAATAGAATCAATTATATGGGTGGACTTGGAGCAGGGGAGTGGCAGGATCAAGTGAGGAGATAGAGTTGAGGGAGGAAATACATGGTGAGACAGCTGGAATTGAGGTCCACTTGAGGGACAGTATGAAAACCTAGTGTGGTGGAACTGTCCTAAAATATGTTAATGAGGTCTCCTAACTGTGGGGAACATGGAGTCTCAGTGGGCTATCTCTTGCCACCAAATGGGGTTTCCAGTAGTGACACTGGGTTACATTTAATTGAGTTGTTGGACGAGGTGGGTCCCATGGAAATCCCTAAACAATTCAGGCTGTTTCCAGCACAATGGGTCATTCTCCAAAAACTGACAGTGGGGCCCCATTCTTAAGGGCAACCCCTACAGAGCTCACTGAATGTGGAGAAGCCGAGCTGCTGCCTAATGAATGGAGCCTTCACCTCTTCACCCCTACATTGTTCTGTCGTTGGTATGGGAAATACTCTGCAGGCTACCAAAAGAGAAATGTAAACACCAAGATATCTATAAAACCCTTCATCTACCATCTGTCCTGCTTGCAAGATATGCTAGGGCAATGGTGCCACAAAGCTAGTGGGTATTGTCAACCAACATCTGATTTGAATCAAGGCCCACTCCATGACATGGAACCCAAAACTTCTTGGCTAACCCAGAAACAGAGACTAGATAGCCCTGAGACCTAGGGTGAAGCCAAACACACCTGATGATATCCAGCTATATTCACAGATCCAGTCATAATCAGAGAGGCTTGCTCTAGCAGCAGATGAGAACAGACACAGAGACACACAGTCAGATATAACACACACTTGTTCACACATTCATCACAGAGAGAGAGAGAGAGGGAGGGAGGGAGGGGGAGGGAGGGAGAGAGGGAGAGAGGGAGGGAGGGAGAGAGGGAGAGAGGGAGGGAGAGAGGGAGGGAGGGAGGGAGAGAGGGAGGGAGGGAGGGAGAGAGAGAGAGAGAGAGAGAGAGAGAGAGAGAGAGAGAGAGAGAGGAGAGTCAGTCCTTGGAACACATAGGTACTTATGGCATGTCTCCATCAAATCTTTCCCCATAGCGCTCAGTAAACGCCACTGAAGAGGAAGTAGAAAGAGTGGAAAGAGCCAGAGGACATGAGAACACCAGGGGAACAAGGCCTACTGAGTCAACTGAGCAAGGCTCCCATGAACACAAGAGGATGAAGCAGCAAGCACAGGCCTACATGGTGCAGAGCAGTTCCTTTATGTGTATATTATGGCTTTTAGCTTAGTATTTTTGTCGGACTCCCGAGTGTGTGAAAGAGTGGGCCTCTGATTCTTATGTCTGGTCTTGGGGCTGTTTTCCTTCTTTTGAGATGCCTTGTTCAGCCTGAGTATGATTTTTTAAAAAATCTCATTATATTTTATTTTGTCACATTTGGTTCTTATCTCTCAGAAGCCTGCTCTTTTCTAGTGAGAGGCAGTAAGGGCTGCATCTGGAGGGAAGGGGAGGCAGGGAGGACCTGGGAGGATTAAAGGGAGGGTAAAACATAATCAGGATCTATTGTATGAGAAAAGAATCCATTTCCAATAAAATAAAAAATATTTTTACAACAAAGAGAAATTACTACCCTTTGAGTGTTGGTGTAGTGCTGAAAAGGAATATCCAGGACCGTGTCGAATGATTGAGACATTCTCCTTTTCCAATTATGAGTCCACACAGTGCCAGATATCTCTATATAATTCATCCAAAGTAATGAACCCAACAGAATTCAGTACTGAATGTGTATAAACCCAACGTGGAAGGGTTAGAGGCAGAAGGGTAGAGAGCTTAAGGCTGGCTATAGCCTCATACGAAGTTCAAGGCCAGCCTGAGCTACCTGAGGCCCCACGCAAACGCAACAGCAACACGCAAAACCAAAAACAACAGCAAAACCAGAAACAAAACAATCATTTTTTAAATGGAGTCAATGCATAGCCGAGAAAATACCCTAGGTCTGACAAGATAAACATGAAGATATCGGCAAAGATGTCTGTTTATAAATTTCCTTTGGAAAGAAATTATGGATTTTAAATTAAATATGTGATTTCTTCGATATATTTTAAGAATAGTAAGGGTCCTGAGATTTGAAAAGTACATGAGATATTCACTGAATATCCTGCAATTAATGAACTCACAAGGCAATGCAAATGAAGCAGAAAGGAATGCGTATGAGGGGGGTTCACTTTGAGCTTCCTCTGTCTCAGATACTTGGCTGTCACCATACCTGGCAGCACTTTTAGAAGCATGTAAGGACTAAATATAATTCAGGCAGCAATGGGGTTATCCTGCAGAGATCAGTCCACTGAAACGGAGCCTTAATTGGAAAAAGTAATTATTCTCTTAAAATTTCGACAAAAGGTGACTCACTGTAGATTTCTGTCACCTTGCTCTGGACCAAATATCAGAAACAATTCTCAGGCTTCCTTCAGTTGCCCTTAATGATGAATTACAAATCTAACTGTCATGGAGTGTTTCCTGTACATCGTGTACCCCAGGTGCACAACACTGGAGGTAGCACTGAACCTGTGCTGGTCACACAACTCCTGTGGGAGAATGGCCGTAGCTGCTGCAGAGGACGTACAGTGGGCACCAACAGGGGCAAATGTCTACAACACTTCCAAAGAGCACTGAATTACAATCTCAAAAATGAAACAAAATTCAGCAAGATTGTTTACTAATGAAAGACCAGAGAACTGAGAAACGTGTTTGTTATACACAAATAGAAAGTGAGTGGCTTCTTTAGAGCAAAAGCATGGGGCTAAATAAGACGAAGAGACAGCCAGGAGCTGCAGTTCCAAATGGAGGTGTCTCTATGCTTTATTCTGGAGACAAGTACTGTTGGTCTTCACTTCTTAACTACGCAGTTACACCTGCCTAGCAGTCATCAGAAGCATACTCCTGAAAACCTAAATATATGGCACCCAGTTTCAGTAACCATTCCTTTCTGAGAGAGTGCCCACTAATATTTAAAATTGTTTTCTTTATTTTCAAGGTTATAACATAACTACCTCATTTTCCTTTCCTTTTCTTTCCTCCAAACTTGCCTTTAAACCTTTTCAAATTCATGATAAGACAACATACACATGGCCACCTCCCCTAAAGATGGCATAGTTCACTGATAAAAATTAAACTTTTTACTAAGAGTTAAAGTTATAATAAGCATTATATTTTCCTTTCTTTTTTACTCTTTGAACCCATTTTGTGTAGAAGTGACAAAAAGATGAGAAGAAATCAAAATAATTGAACTAGGTGCAGTGACGGATACCTATAATCCCGGCACTTGGGGAGGAAGAGGCAGGGGGATCTCTGTGAGTTCAAGGCCAGCCTGGTCTACAAAATAAGTCCAGGACAGCCAAGGCTACACACAGAAAGCCTGCCTCTAAAACCAAAAAGGTGTTCTTTTCATTAATATAACAATTCCATTATCTATCTTTAATTAGATCAATCAGCTTAAAAAGAGTCATCCCCGACATGGTAGCAATACTTAGAACTTAGGCTCAACAAATACCATGGTATTTATGCATTAATTATAATTTAAATGGCACTCTTGCAGTTAAAATTATTATGTTTATGAAAAATGAGAAAAGTTAGAAAAGATCAGGATTACAGTCATGAATACATATCTGTGATAGAGCATGTCCCTAGTCTGAGTGGGGCCCTGGGTTCAATCCTAGCACTGAAAGAAAAAGGAACAAACACAAAATTTCAAATTTTGTTCATAAAAGACATACGGAGAAGAAAAATGGTACGCTTTCTTTGCCATGACTTCAAAGTGGTCCTTGAGATGAACACAGAATAGGACATTGCTCATATAAATTAAGTATGGCTGATGCAGAATAGAGAGTGTATGCCAGAAAAATACACGGTGTGCCCATATATTGGGGCAATTTGAGTCCGTAGCTAGAAGCAATACAGCTCAGCTGAGGAAAAAAAAAAAAAAGAAGGACTTACTTTGGAATTTACAAGAACTCACAACCTCCGTGTACCATGCAGGGAACACAAAAGAACAATTTCCAGGTGCTAAGACAGCTGACTCTAGCATATACCACAGAACAGGGTCATGGGGTTTCTTGGGGGGCAATTATATGAGGCTAAATCAATATGAAGTAGCTAGAATTGTCTCTTTCCCCACTTGAATCTGTTGGGTGACCTTGAATGAGTTCTTTGAGTCATATAACGGCCACGTCAAACAAAGTAGAAACTATATATATATTTTTTTTTGAGCAATACTAATGTATTTAAGTGGGCTTACTAAAAGACAAAGGATTATTCACTTAAGTTGCCTTATAATTGATTTTATTCTCTCCTTTCAACGAAATCATCCTCTGTGTGGTTTTCTGACTACAGCCCACATGAATGCTGGGATAAAGACATGGCTCATCAGCTGTGGCCCTTGTCAGTCTTGCAGCCAGAAAACCAACTCACACCAACCTGCGCAAACACTCACTGGGTGAGGCTCAGAAGACAGGACCAGTGTCTTCATTTCTCCGGGGCTTCTTTTGCCATTGGCAGCATTTTCAGAAAGTTTCCCCTTTAGGGATGGAGAAGACTCATGAATTGCACCCTGTCATGAACCAAAGGCTTAACATGTGGTATTACTGGCTGGCTCAAACGATGGGACCATTTTGGAACAGAGGCTACTGGCAGTATCATAGACATTGGTTCCCCTGCAGCTCACACACTTTCACCTAGGGGACGTAATTGTGGGATGAGTGATTCTCTGAAGAAGAAGTAGGTGATGCTCTTGCTTCCAAAGGGGTGATGGCAGACTGTCCAAACACAGGCTGCCCACTCCTTGGTACCATGACATCATATGCTAGATCCAATAGAAATCTTTTAATATATCCTGGAGCAGATGTGCTTGCCTAGGTCTTTTCAAATGAAAGCTTAAAATACAGAGGGGAGAATAGAAAGGTATACAGATAGAAGATAAAAACTCTTGGTCTTTGGATGACTTCTGGAACGTAGTTCAGTTTTTAACTTCAGTAACCAGCAAATCTCTCCTACTCTAGGAGGAGGCTTCTGAAATGGTTCTTAGCACAAGGCTGCCACAGAGCCCCCCTTACCTTAATGCAATCCCGTCTGAACAAAAAGTAGAATTATTTCTCCACATCCTGGAGACAAAGTTTTAAAACCCTATGCTATCTTGTTCTAAAGGATGATCTTGTCATTTCACGAAATGACAAATTATCCTGAGATTTTTTTTTTTGGCAGGAAGAATATTATTATTGTGTTTTTACTACGTTTGTGTAATAACAATGTTTTCCTTACATGTGAGGTTTGGCACATAGTTGGTACTAAAAAAATGTTGGTTGAGTAATTGCATGAATGGGTATCTGGATGGAAAAAACACTATGGCAACACGTTAATGGGTAATAGACGAGATTCCCGTGGTCATGTAATGCCAATTTAGACGACATCACTAAGCATTGTCTGTGACAAGTTGTCTCTCTATGGGTTCCTGTGGGGCCACCATGCTCTCAGGTAGCCCTCTGAGGCTCATCAGTAGCATCATTTACAGAGCTTGCATTGTGCACAATGAAACCCAACCTGGCATCCCACAAAACCCTCAGTCTTTCAGCGTAAAACAAAGTGCAGCTTCCCCCCACAGAGCGTCCTGATTAAACAAATTAACCATGGCACTGCTTGCAAATACACATGCTAGAGCGCAGGAAATGAGCAGATACAATGGCCAAGTCTGTATTTAATTTTAATTAAATTTCATTCTGTAGCTCAATTAATCCACATCTCCAAATGTCAGCAGGACTTAGGCAAATGGAATGACATCTGCCGCACTGCATAGCACTATAAAACCTTCACTGCATGCTAGGTCTCTGGAAGCGCACCAGAAAAAAAAAAAAAAGAAAAAGAAAAGAAAGAAATATCTTTATTAAGTCTGCAGCAATGTATAGAAGTCTAACTCAGAGTCTAATGACAGAACATAAACTAGAGAAGAAAATTGGACTAAGGACACAAGTGAATTTGGCATGACAAGCAGGGCTCAATGCCCTAGCTTGTGTTATTTATTGTTTAAAAGTTGCTGTGTGACTTTATAGCTATTTTCTTTAATATGACCTGGTTGGCTTCCCAGTTGACCAGGTTGGTTTTCTTCCTTTTCAGGGACCCAAATGTTTTTCCTGAGGTAGGAAAACTGGCGGATAAGGGGAAGCCCTGGACATGGAATATGAAAGCAACAACTTCAGCAATGCCAGGTCATCGGCCACAAGAAGCAGAGTGTGACTTGTAGTATGGCACTGGCAACCTTCCACAAATGCTTTTGCTCTGCCGCTTATCATATCAGCTTAGAGGATTGTTTTAAAATAAAAAGTCAGATATTAATTGGACGGACTGAGTTCTCACTTGACAGTGCTGGTTTGGGGAAATATCTGTGTGTGATTTTTAGAAAATGCCAATGTGCTCGCCATTGTTAGCTGATAAGGATGAGAGAATCTTAGCAAAGTAAACTTATTTACTTTGATGCCATAATAAATAACATATGGTCTCTTCTCTAGAGAGAGGAAAAAAGAAAAAAAATACATCAAAATAAAACACAATGTATTTCTTTAACAGGGAGAGAAGCCCAAAGCATTAGGAAAGGTCTGGAGGGATGCCAAACGCCTGGGGTAGGTGCTGACACAGGAGCAGAATTTTAGCAAATATGTACTGCGGAAACTAAATCAAAATAACAGCAATAATAGAAAAAAAGAAAAAGAAAGGAAGGAATGAAGGGAGAGCCGGGGAGGGGGGAGAGAGAGAGAGAGAGAGAGAGAGAGAGAGAGAGAGAGAGAGAGAGAGAGAGAGAGAGAGAATTGAGGGCAAGAGTAAGGAATGAAAAATAAGTGTCCTAGGGTCAAAGCAGTGATGTTCTTTGTCTGTGCAGTAGTCTGGATTTTATTTGGATGCAGTGGCCATTCTCCAAGGGCTCTGGGAAAAAATACAACAGTTCTGTTTGTAAGTAAAGTATGATCCACGGAGCAGTGGTCAAGCTGCCACAAGTGTGGAGATATTCAGGGAGTCAGAGTCAACTAAATCCACATGTCTGGGGCTCATGAAGATCAGAAGTGGAAGACCTTGGATCTGGTTTACATGGCCGAGGAGGTGCCTGAAATCAATAAAGGCTGGGTGTGGCTAACTCAGATAAGAGAAGGAATTGGACCATGATTAGGTAACAGGAACACTTTCCTAAAAAAAACAGAAAAAGAAGTGTTTTTGGGTTTGTCTATCAAATGTCCCTGATACTTAGGCCATGATTCTGTTGCACAGAGGTGTTAGAAAAATTAGTTTAACTTGTAAACAATCAACTTTTAAAAAATTAGCTACTCTTTGTAAGTTATAGACTCATTAGAATAATTTTTTAAAAAGAAGCATGAACAAAAAGGAAGACACTGGCTTAGAAGAGAAGAAGATGATAAAGGCAGAGCTGAAAACTTAGCACCCTCTTTCAGAATATTGACTCAAGATCACAAGGTTGAACACAAGCAGTCCTCATGTATTAGTAACTCAGAAAAGTCCCTTTTTGTTGTTTTTCGGGATTTGTAGTGGGAATAAAGCTGCATATAGCTTACCTTACTTTGTATTTATTTCATGTTTTATTTTCCACCTGTCACAGTTCTGCAGTTATTTTTTACACTCCCTTTTATATGCCTATTTACAACATTTACTCTTTTAATTCTATGATTTAAATTCACACACATAATTCTATGTGTGTGAATTATGCACACAACCTTAGGAAATTTGAAAAATTTTCCAACAAAAATTAAAGGAGACTGGCCTTAAACTTCATTGATTAATTGTTGATTTTTTTTTTTAAAAAAATCAGGAGAAGAGAATTAGGAACTTAGGGATCTGGCAAATTCAGGAAAAATTCTGACTTTATTATGACAAAGTACTCAATTTTATAGTCATCATTTGAAGCCAGGGAGCTGTCGTGTCGGGAGAATCTTTTCCTGGAAGCCCCAATGAAAGACAGAGTCTGCGATAGATGCAAATGCTTTTATTGATCTGTGGCGACGGGGTCTACCTGCCTTTGGGAAGGAGGAGACCCTGAGCAGCAAAAGTAGCGGGTTTTTATATCCTTTACAGAAACAGACTTTAGCAACAGTGATTAATACACACTTGATTGGCTAACAGGGTGACCTTTAAGCTCATTGGCTGGGTGACCAGGGCTAAGCAACGGAACCAGGGCCTGATCACAGGAGGGAATTTTTTGTTTGTTTTGGTCAGTGTGACCTGTAGCTCTTATTGGTTGGCCCCAGGTAAAAAATCCTAGGAACAGTTGCTAGTTGTATGTTTGGGACTCTCTCTGGAAATTCGGTGTGTGTGTGGGGGGAACGGGGTCAGGCGCTCAGGCCCTGAACACAAAATGGTATTGATTTGGCCTCTGCAGAGCTGAAACTTCATTTAACTCCAGTGTGCGGGGAGGAACAGAGAGTTTCTAGCTATCTTACAAACCTACCTTCTGCGACGTTCAACTGTTGTGTGTGGGTAGAATCTTGGTTTGTTTTCTTGTAGCTGTGATTAAAACAACTTGTCCAAAGAAACTTAAGGGAGAAATAATATATCTGGCTCCTACTTGCAGGACACAGCCCATCTCGGTGGGGAAGGCACAGCAGCAGGGACTTGAAGCAATCATGCACCCTGCATTCCCAGTCAGGAGTAGAGAGCAAAGCTCTTAAATGCATGCTAGTGCTCTTAAACAGTCCAGAATCCTCAAGATCCATCCCCACAAAGACACGCCCACAGGGCTACCTCGTCTAAATGGCGAGTCACCTCGCTGAGACTTTGTTCCCAGCTGCTTCTTTTTAGATGACGTCAACTTGTCAATTAACACTGACCATCACTCCTAGCATATTGGCCTTGAACCAGGATCCAACAATGTATAACTAACTAGTCAGGATTTACACATCAGTCTAGATGAAAAATGAGACATAGTGTGTTATTAATAGTTCAAATGTACAAATGGGAGGACTGCGGCTGTAAGACAGAGCTGTAATTGAGTTCATGAGCCAATTGCTCCTAAGACATTCTTGCTGTATAATAAGTATACTAAAGCACATCTGCCCAACTCTGGGAGTTTGAAATGTGGAAGTGCAACTACTGAGTATGACCTGTATCTTTCAAGGGCCCAGAAAGAAAAGATATAACTGTGGTGTTGGGTGGTAAAATCAAGAATTTAAACTATGGGTAACACTGACTTGGATCTCTTAGTTGAGCTTATCTTGATGTCAAGGGTCCTGAAATAGCGCCACACCAGCATTGACTGCAGCACTGTAGATCTAATGGGAAGGCAGACAGCTTCTGTTTGTATACTGCTACAAAGAATTTCAATGAAAATCCCTTAAATAAGAAGTTTGACAGCTGATAAAGTTGAATTGTGTGCTTTTAGATACAAAAGCTGTATATGTATAATTAAGTTGAAATTCTATCTTCTATTATCTAAGTAACTTTACAGTATTTCTGTCACATATGCGGGTCTCTGATGGAAAAATCACTAAATTAGAGATTTCTCTATACCTTACCCTTAGTTTTACTAAGGTTTGGGCTTCATGGTCACATAATGCAAAGGGCTACCTTATTGATTCCTTTCTTTCTGCTACAATAACATATAAGCCTAGCGCAGTGGCGCACACCTGTAATCCCAGCACTCAGTGAGGCAGAGGCAGGAAGATCTCTGTGAGTGCGAGGCCAGCCTGGTCTACAAAGCAAGATCAGGACAGAGAGAAACTCTTTCTCCAAAATCCAAAATAAATAAATACATAAATTAATTAAATTAAATATGAAGTTCTTTAGCCTAAATGACTTAAAGAATAGGTTTAGTAAAGCATTAGTATATAATTAATGAAAGATCATACACTTTGACTTAGTGAGAGACACCAAGAAGTAGTTCATCAGTTTTCTAGACATTCACATATTTTAAAGTTCTTCTTATCTTTTATGTGGTGTTTAATAGTCGAATAAGCTGCCTAGAAAGATATTAACATGAACCAAAACAAGAAGCAAAGCTTTGAGGTTTAGATTACAGCTCTAGAAAGCCTGTTCAAAGTCAAAGGATAATGTTCGAGCTGCTGTGGCACAATTTGCAAATTGCGACAGAGAAAGTGCAGTTTATGAGGACTTGGTAAGGATGCACAGTCCCTCATTTACAGTGGGTTATCTTAGAAATCAGAGACCTCTATACCATCTACCTGACTCCACTCCTTTGTGTCCTGCTCTTCCTAGCCTATCTGTTAATGAGCACTGCGATACTGTGTGCTTTACTCTTGTCTCTCCTCATCCTCTCTCTCTTTTTTTTTTTTTTGCCTCCATTTCTTTTCTTCCTTCCCATAACCTACTTACGCCATTCTTTTCCAGTAATTGTGCTGTTTGTCAAAGGAAGGTAATTAGGATCAGGTGTCTGTCACCAAAAGCTTATCGCCATCTATATAGGAGGACCAAACAATTCCCATTCATTCACGCGAGGATTGTAAGGGAAGTAAGAGGAAGCCTAAATTCAGGGCACCTGAAATCAGCCTGCTCACTGGATAGGGGATTCCTGGAAGGCATCTTAAAGTATGAGTAGAATTAACAAAGGACAAAAGAGTGGAGAATGCTTAAGGCGGCCAGGAGAATATGAGCAGAGACCCAGTAGTTGGAAAACATCAAAAGATATCTGTCCAAAGAACTCAGTCTGGTCACCAGGAGAGTGACAGGATCAGTTTTATATTTTAGAAGGTTCACACTGGCAGTACAGTGGTAAATGTGTCAGAAGAGTGGAAATGCAGTTGGTAAGACCAGCTGGAGGCATTTTTTTTCGTATTAGATTCTGGGTGAGCAATGACTTATGCCTGGTGATTATAGGGGACACTAAGCCACACACACAGTAGATCCAGTATCAAGCCCAGGTTCTTTTACACCTAAAATATATGGTAAAATGATACATTTTGTTGTGAGCTCTGACAATTACATGTAGGTGCAAAGGAGATACAAATCTCTGTGTCTGTGAGAGCAGCATTTTGAACTTTATGAGTTCTTTAATTTTCACTGTTTCTTCCTGCAAAGGATAGTCCCCTCTGAACTTAGCCTGAGCACATGGCCTAATGCACTCATCTTTTGTGTATGGAGATGAGTCATTGGGGACAGTGTGCTCTACTGGGCTCCTTGATGCTACACTCACCGTTATGTCATCATCCCTTTCCTGGTGTAATTTGGTAACACCTCAGGCTGCTACTGCTGATACCCCATTAGCTGGGCTGTCCTACACCCTACATTTGGTGTCTTTGTAACATTTCACCTAATAAGTAACACACATTTGCATTCTTCACATGCTAAGATGAGAAAACTAACTTTAAATGCTAAAATGATGTGACTGCTGGTCCAGGCAGTCACTGAAATCCACCAGCTGCTCCATAGATTTGGAGTTTGGAAAAGAAACCCAGTTGAAAGTCAGCAACCTAATTCCAGGGCATGAGAAATACACCACATCGGTCTAAATCATGTTAAACAGCTGGCTCCCTTACCTAAAGCACTGGCAAACCACTTGGCCACATATTACTTCTAAATCTCTTTTCTTTTTTCTTTCTTTCTTTCGTTCCTTCTTTCTTTTTTTGGGGGGGGGGGTTGAAGACAGGGTTTCTCTGTGTAGCCTTGGCTGTCCTGGACTCACATTGTAGAGCAGACTGGCCTCGAACTCACAGTGATCCACCTGCCTCTGCCTCCTGAGTGCTGGGATTAAAGGCGTGCACCACCACTGCCCGACCTAAATACTTTTCTTTTAAAAATTAAATTATTTAATTTACTCATTTTACATACCAATCATAGGCCCCTCCCTCCCTTATTTCTCAGAAAAGGGGAGACCCCACCCCCACCCCAGCTCATTAAGGCACATCAGGCCTGAGCACATCCTCTTCACCTGTGACCTGGTGACACAGCCTCCCACCAGGGGGCAGTGATTAAAAAGTAGGCAACCAAGTCCATGTCAGAGACAGCCCATGCTCCACTTACTAGGGGACCTACATAAAGCCTGATCTGCCCATTGGCTACATCTGTGCAGAGGGGCCTAGGTCCAGTCTATGCATGGTCCTTGGTTGGTGCTTCAGTCTCCACAAGCCCCTCTGGGCCCTGGTTAGTTGGCTCTGTTGGTCTTTCTGTGGAGCTCCTGTCACTTCTAGGTCCTTCTATCCACCCCCCCCGCCCCCCCGACCACTTCTCTACTAGACTCCCTATGCTTTACTCAACGTTTGGCTGTGAGTTTCAGCATCTGTTTGGATCCACTGCTGGGTGGAGCCTCTCAGAGGAACAGCTACGCTAGGCTTCTGTCTGAGACAATCGCAGAACCTTGATGACTGTATCGAGAGGGTTGGCTCTCTCCCATGAGGTGGGTCTCAGGTTGTGCCAGGCGTTGGTTGGACCTTCCTTCCATCTAAGCTCTGTCTGTTCTATTGTTATCGCCGCACATCTTGTAGGCAGGGCAAGTTTTGGGTCTAAGTTTTCGTGCGTGGGTTGGGGGTCACCTCCCTCCACTAGGAGTCCCGTCTAGTTAGAAGGGTGTCCTGTGCAGTCTCCGTGACCCCTGCTACTGGGAGTCTCAGCTACAGTCACGCCCACATCCTCCCAGAAGCCTATGCTGTCCTAGGGCTCCAGCTTGTCACAGAGGTGTCTCCAGCCTTCTCTTCTCTCCGCAGGCCCCAGCTCTCCCCAGGTCTGACCCTCACCTTCATTCCTCTCCGTGCTCCCCCCCCCGACCTTGTTCCTTCTCTTCACCCACTCCCACTGTCTATTCTATTTCCCTTTCTAAGTGAGATTTAAGCATCCTCCCTTGGGTCCTCCTTGTTATTTATCTTCTTTTGGATCTGTGAATTGTACTATGTTTATCCACTTATAAGTGAGTACATACCACTTACGTCTTTCTGGGTCTGGGTTACCTCATGAAGTTAATCAATCATAAGTGACAAAAATATTTTGCTTGATTTAGTATATTCTTAAACAGAGTTAAAACAATCGTGTATGGAATTTGTCAGATAGCTGGTAGGACATGGGGTGTTTTGGTGGAGAATGAGATCTTTTAGCTGTGTATGATCTTGCTGAATTAAAATATAAGGTCAAGTTTTACACACACACACACACACACGCGCGCGCGCGTGCGCGCACACGTGTGTGTGTGTGTGTGTGTGAGCAGGTATGCATACCTACAAGTATGCTGTTACATGTGTGTTGTTCCAAGCACACACACGTAAACAACAAAATAGCAGGAACAGAAAGAGCACAATAAGAATTTCCTCAAATGTAACTGTTTCCCCTTCAGCATCAAGGGTCCTGTAATAGTTTGCGTCTTTGTCTCTGTGAAGAAGCACCATGACCACACCCACCTGAGGGAGGAATCGGCTTGTTTGGCTTATGCTTCCATCCTGCACTCCACTGAGCAAAGCCTGGGCAGGAGGTCGACACAGAAGCCTGGAGGAAGGAACCAAAGCAAGGACCGTGTCGGGACACTACGCACTGGCTTGCTCTCCACGGCTTGCTCAGATTGCTGTTTTTGTTTTTTTACAACCCAGGACCACCTACCCAGGGGCAGAATGCACACAGCTGGTGGGGCCTTCTTAATTAATCGTTAAGAAAACTCGTCCCCCTCAAAATGTCCTTGTTTTGACCACTGGTAGAGTTCTGCCTATAAAAGGGTAAGCCTGGATGCAGGCAGAGTCGATGGCCAAACTCTGCTAAGACAGGGTAAGCAAGTCCTCAATAGTTGCTGCCTCACAAATATGTCTGTCAGGTATAAAGGGCCAGAAGGTTGAAGGTGATGCTCCAATGTTGTAGAGAGTCTTGGGTGACTGTTCAGGCAGCAAACTCTCTCCGTCATCTTCTCATTTGGGAAGCTGCTAACCTGCACCCCTTATATACTCAGGTAATTATTTTTACTCCTTCTCAAGTCTCTGATGGGGTTGAAGACCAAATAGTTTAGTTTCACAATTAAGGTTAGTTGTTTAGGGGTTAAGATGTCTTCAGGTCTAGATAGATATTTTAAGTTGATAGAGATGAGATAGGATAGATATTGATTTACATTCAGAATTTTAGGCTCATCAAGATAGGAAAATGTTTTCTTCAAGGTTGCCAAATACAAATAGCCGAAACACTATGAATATAACATTTATATAATTCGTGATTGTTTTGTGGTTGTTCTTGCTGTATGTAGTTTTATTTTATATATGTGTAATAATATAAATGTATATGTAAAAAATGAAAAATATTATTTTTAAAAATTGCAACAAAAATACAAAAAGAAAAAGAAAAAACAAGAAAAAAAAGAATACACCCCCACAGATTTGCTACAGGCTAATATGATAAGGCAATTTCTCATTTGAGGGCCTCTATTCCCAGGGGCTCTAGAGTCTGTCGTGTTGACAAAAACTAAGAAGCACGGGCCCACAGCACCATATCCAGAAAGATTTCACAGCCTCTAGTGCCCAACAGGTTCCAATGAGCTTATGAAGTGAGAACTTCTGGGAACTGGCATTACACATGGTAGGATGCTTGGCAGCTACCCTGGTAGTACATGCCACAGTAACGTCCTCGGGGGCAGCCAGAAGTGTCTCCGAACAGAACTAGTGTTCAGTGGTAGAGAGGAGGGTTATATAAACTTTCCTTGAGAACCACTGACTTGGGGACTAAGTGCCCTTCCTCTCCTTTGACTGGTTCTCACATCATGTGTGGAAGCCTGTCTAATCCCTCCACTGTTCGCTATCTTGCTCTCTTCCCCCCCCCCACCGCCACCCCCACTGTCCAGGTCTGACTCACCCAACTACTGTGCCAAGTAGTTTTACCGTGACCCTATGTCATCCAATCTGACTTAACCTCTATCTGCCATCTCAGCACGTCAGCCACAGAGGTAGCAAGCAGATGTATGTGAATCTTCTTGCTCCATTTTGGAAGATGCCCTCTATTAAACTTTAAATGTGATGGTAGAATAAAGGAATATGCCTTTTGCTCACAGTAGAACTACAGAAAATTTTACAATAAATATTTTGTTTCCATTTAAAATTCTTCATCTTACCAGTGTATAGCAGTATCGAACACAACTCAGTACTCTATCAAATTTCCATACAAAATTTCACTTAGAAGGATTCATACCTACTTCAAAGTTTACATGGAGAAACATACAACCACATATAACCAAACATGCTTTAAAAGAGAAGTACTAGCCGTGCCAGATATTATCACACACGTGGTATTAAAAGTCGTATTGGATTGACCCCAAAACAGACAAAGTGATGAGTGGACAGAAAGAGGGAATTTTTTTCCCCTTAAGAAACCTCAATGATATGTTTAAGATTTACACATTGTGTTATATATCAATTTAAATGAAAATAAATTATTATAAATTTAACAATGAGTAAGAAGGTGCTAGAGCTACTGCTGAGTGGTGGTATGCTGGCGTAACATTTATAAGGTACTGGGTGCTGGCATGAGGGGAGGAGAGAGGGAGAGGAGAAAGGGGAGACAGATGGAAGGAAGAAGACAAAGAAGGAGAGAGAGAGAGAGAGAGAGAGAGAGACAGACAGACAGACAGACAGACAGACAGACAGACAGATCCACAATCAATTTTATTTTAGTACATCAAGAGAATAGACAAGTAAGAAAGTGTAGACAGCTAACCTTGATATGAAAATATAAGAATTTATAGTTACTATTTGATCTTTCAAGTAAATTGAATTCTAATATTTTTGACAGAATCATTCTTAAGACTAGATTGTTTTTTAGGTGACTGCTTAATAAAACACAAGTTGCCTTTCTATTGTAAGGAATGATTAGAGCAATTCCCAGGGAGAGGCAAATATCATGGGGGAGTATTTCCAAATGAAAATACATAAAGTGGGAAGAGACACAAGGCATAGCCGTTCTGGGGGTGGAGAGAGGGCGTGCAAACTGAGAAAGATGGCTCTGAAAATAGAAACCAAGGGAAGCCATAAAATAAAATGATTCTCAACAAAGCAGAAAAATTCAGTAATTACCTCTAGTGGGTTGCCGCTTGACGGAAATAATATAAACATTCAAGACTAAATTGCAGAAGGAGGTAGGAATCTAAATTCAGAGACGTCATCTTTAAACCCAACCTGAATGCTTCCAACAGTTAAGAACTCTTTTATTACATTTTCGATGAGTATACTAGCGCTGATTTACTGGGTTCCTTTGTGCCTGTGATTCCAAGGTGCACTGAAAACACCTGGTGATGAGTGTGGTGTCCTTTTGGGGTAAAGATAAATTGAGGTACGTGGAGCCTCAGTGATCAGCTCACTGTCTCAGTCAGGCAGTGTTGACACTGGAGACTAAACCGTAGGCTTCTCTGTTATCCACCATAGGGTTGTCCTGTGTCCCATGTTAAATGGCCTGTAATGAACTCACCGCAGGAATAAAGGGGAAGTCTAAGGAATAATTATCAACATAAAACCCTGGTAGAGTAACGTTCATATTATAACACTAATAAGATCATTAATCTAAAGTCTTAAAAATTCTCAGGAAAATAGTTTGGTTTTTTTTTTTAACTGATGTGGGTACCATAAATTTCACAGTGATAAACAGCTATGACATAGGCTTATCTTACATTTTCTGCAGGATGGGGGGTTATGAGTCAGACTGCCCTTGTGCTTGTTAGAGAGCTGAGGCCGAACTCCTGACTCTGCAGTCTACAACTCCCCAGTGTCAGGACTATAGGCAGGTACCACTATGCCTGACTTTTTACATTTTTATTAGTGCTTCTCTAATAATTTATATAATTGTCTTCTTAGTGCACTATTAGTAATTTCAACCATTACTTTTAAAAGCAGTTACTTCTACCACCACCCCAAAAAAGTTTTAGGCATGAGTTTTCAAGGTCAACACATTATTTTGAAATGCATAAACTTATAGTGTCTTTTGTATGAAAATCATGTATTTGTGCAGTGACGCCACCGAAGGGGCAATCATGGCAGCATGGTGCATGAGGCTGGCGCTGCACAACCTTCCCAGCATTGGCGCTGGCGCTGGCGCTCAGGCCTTCTCCTCACTTGCTGCGCACAGCTACAAAACAGAAAAAAACCATGGCCAGAACCAGGAAGAGGACCTGAGTCATTGTGAGCCAAAGACAGGTCTACCCTCTACAGACAAGCCACCCCTGGAAGAGCAGCTGAAAGAGATGGTAGAAATGTACAAACATGCTCTCGCAGACACTGAGAATCTGCGGCAGAGAAGCCAGAAGCCAGTGGAGGAGGCCAAGTTATTTATGGCATCCAGGGATTCTGCAAGGACTTGCTGGAGGTTGCAGACATCCCGGAGAAGGCAACCCAGAGTGTCCCACAGGAGGAGATCAGCAGGAATAACCCTCACCTGAAGAGCCTGTTATGAAGGGCTTGCAATGACCGAAGGCCAGATTCAGAAAGGTGTTCCCAAAACACAGCTTGCTCAGGCTTGACCCCATCGGGGCCAAGTTCGATCCTTACAAACACGAGGCCTTGTTCCACACCCCTGTGGAGGGGAGGAACCAGGCGCTGTGGCGGTAGTTAGTAAGGTGGGCTACAAACTGCATGAATGCACGCAGAAGCCAGCTCTGGTAGGGGTGGTGAAGGAAGTTTAGCTGTCTCCCTCAGGGCTCTGGACTTTGTAGCTCACTTGCCAGAACTGAAGGGCAGGCTTATAATTTCTCATCCGTGGATATATCTGACCCTTGCCAGCCTTGTTGGAAGTTGTAAGTAAGCTAAGCAGAACACGAAGCTGCTAGCACACCGTGTCACAGACTCTGGGAGCCTGGTCACTGAGCTTAGCGCCAGCTACTTCAGAAAATGGCCAACAGGGCCTCAGGAGTAGAGTGACTAACGTTGTGTGCGTTCCACCTGGTGGTTAATAAATGCCTTACACAAATCAAAGGTCTTTGGCTATAAAAACAATTAATAAGAAAGAAAGAAAGAAAAATTATATATTTGGGCTAATTACTTACTCACAATGAACTAAAGCCACACTAATAACCAATTTCTCATTTGACAGGTTTCTCTTCTTTGGCCTCACATGCTCTTACACGTTTTAGCTTGCCAGTATCTAACTGCCCATGCCTTTTCTATACTAGAGGCACCACTTTGACAGGATTGCATTCTGAACGAACAGGTCAAAATTGGTATTCATGAGAAAGTACACAGGAATTACTGCCTATGTGCCTACATTATGCAACGGTCCAAATAATACTCTATTACACTTTACTGAAAAAAAAATCAGACAGGCCCTTCCCATTCTAACCACCACAGTGTGGTTCCTACCTCACACCAATCATCCTGCAGACAAGGTATCAGATTTAGACACGACATGCTGTTTCTATACCAAAAATTCTGTCACTTCCACTGACCGGGTGTAAACTCGGAGCATACCATTAAATTCTCTCCACGATTTGGATTTGATAGAAGTTACTAAAATGATTATGTACCAATCAACAACTTAAATATTTTTGTTCTTAAATATCTCCTGCCCTTCACTCTTTTCTTTCAAGACTCTCTGCCAAGGATCGCTCTACTGTAAATGATCCCTTAAACACACCTCTTTGTGTTTATAAAGTAAGACCACACGCCTCTCTCCACCTCCCCCACCTGGCCCTGACAGTTAGTTTGCTCTTGGTCATGTAGAAACGTTGTATCACTTTCACTAAAGATACTACAAAACATTTCTATGTGATGTGGCCATTTTTGAGCAAATGTGTTTCTTATTTTGGACTGAGCACCTGTAAGGGCAGCTCTGCTGTACATAGAGTAGTGTTTTACTCAATCTCTAGTACACAGTTTTTAGACGGGAAAGCAAGAATGAGGAAGAAAAGCAATTACAGTTGTAAGACTGACAAATTGGTAAAACAAATAGAGCCAAAAGCTGTATGCGTAATTTATACAAACTTACAGATTATTGAAATAATTATTTCTCCCAAAGAAGATACTTTCAGAAAACACATAGATTAAAAGCAAGAAATGGTGACTTTTGTTTACTGATGTAACCCCAAGTGCCAAAGGCAATGTCAGGACTGTGGCCAGCATTAATAGATATTTGCTGAATTAGTAAATAAACATTCATAAGACAGTCATTCTTAACGGTACTCTGGTGTCTTATAGATTTCTTTTTCCATTCTCATTTGACCCTGTTTCTTAACTAGAAGCTGAGTAGAAGACACCTAGAATAACCTCATTTTATTGACTATACTTTAAAATGCCTCTAAGCAGATATTCAGCATAACAAACTCCCTATAAATGTACTATTACATACCAAAATGCCTCATTAAGAGGAGAGAAAATTGAACTTCCTTGAAAAGATAATATGGCTTTTTATTTTCAGATGAAGAAGTTATTGCATTTGTATTGAATTTGCAAAAAGATTTAAGCACAGTTCAAGATTTGGCCATGTAGGGCTATTGCTTAGGCTCAGCAGGGCTGAGAACACTGTGCGGAGTGAGGAGTCCATTAGGTAATGACTAGCATCGCCAGAGCTGACGCATCACTGTTGACCCACTGCTCACAGCTCTTAGCTACCGCAGCCCTGTGATCATAGGCTTAGCCTTAAACAGCACTTACAGCCATGACGAGAAAGACATACATACCAGAAGCCGAGGCTGAGCTGAGGGTCAGTCCACACTGTTCCTTCTTGAGGAAACTTTTTTTGTGAATCAAAAACTGCAAAGGTCACATGCCAGATAATGCCAGAGAGAACCCACGGCAATTCAGAAAGCAACGGTGAAAACTGTAATCAAGCTCTGCTAACCTAAAGTGGCGTGTCGCCGGATGCAGTGATGACAAAACAGAAACCCCTAATCAGAAGTCAGCATGTTGTTAAGGACAGGGCTAGAGCCGAAGTAATGGCAGCAAGGTGACAAAGTCAAGCTGAGCAAAGCGGTGAGTTCTAGAAACATCACTGTTGCTTGTTTCTTTCTCGTTAGACTTGGATATGACATAGCAAGGTTAATGAAGTGCATGTAGTGGGGGTGAGGAGTGGGGGGTGGCGAGCAGTGAGAGGGAGGGGAGGGGATGAGAGGGAGGGAGAGAGTTCAGCTCAGATAAACCTGATAAATGTTTACTTTCCACCAAAGGGTCCTTGGTAAACCCAGCCGTGCCTACCACAGTCAAATGCCATTAATAATTAAGATCTATTTACAGGTCCCTCAACTCCTCTGGGTGGTAAGCTCTCTCAGGGCCGGCATATGTCCCACTCTCCTCTGGAACCCATAACACCTGTCATCTAGTGGGTGACTCATTTTTCAGAAGGAGTAACAGAATCTTTTTAGCCAGATAGTGCTGGGCTGCAAGGCTGACTACATCTATGGAGGCCTGTGGGTCGGCATGACGACTGGTATTTGGGGAATTCATCTCTGTCTCTTGCTTCCTGTATGGGGTCACCCTTGATTCTGACTGCTGCAATGAACACACACACACACACACACACACACACACACACACACACGTGTGTGTGTGTGATGCATATATCATCACACAGCTAATATTCTCAAGGCCTTGGTTTCCTCAAGTATTGAATGGTAATAAAAATGCCCACCCATGAAGGGCCAATATGAGGACAGAATGAGACGCTGTAGATAAGCCGATGCCACTAGTGTCCCTCTAATCAAACTGTGCCCCTTAACACTACCTCCTGCTGCACATATAATATGTATTAGTTTTTAGACAGGTAATGACTTGTCACTGGAAAAATAACACATACTAGCCTTTTCAGACACATTCAAAGAAAGATCTAGAAATACAAAGACAATCCGTACTTTACCAAACATTTATAAGTGAGTGCCTTTTCTGAATCCTTTCTTGCCAGATCTTGTAGCTTCACTAATTATAATTTTATGAATAAAAATAGGCAAGTAATTCAGCTGCTATGTCTTCCTTCTGTTCAGAAAACAAGTACAATTAGCCTGAGAAAAAGAGAGACCTTAGTTGTCAATCAAGACTTTTAAGAAAATTAGTATGTATTCACACCAGAGCTCTCTACACTGGTCTTGGTAAAAATTTCAAGTGCCTAAGAAATGAAGGGCTGTAAAATCATTTCTATTATTTAGATCTGAAGAAGGTTATTGTGTTAAAGACAACTTCCTTCATCATATTCCCATTTACCAAACTTCTAGACATAGGTGCTAAATTTAAACATTTAAAAATAGTGAAATGTAAAATACCCCATTTTTTTAGTGGGAGAATGCTGTGTCATGAGGACCAACAGTCCCTCACCTGCTACAGTGCTTTGGTGGCCACTCCTTCTAAAATACATCAGAGGACCTCAGATGCTCTTGACCTTGAGGCACTCAGCATCCCGAGCCTCCAATGAGGATTCTCGTGACTCAGCCACTCCTCCTGCTGGCCCTAGCCGATGTTAGCAGGAGAACTGCACAGATAGCAGGATGGCTTTGCTCCTCCTTCCTAGGACAGACCGAGGCCTGGGGGCCACCCTAACCCCATTTTCACTGTGTGTGGGAAGAACTATTGTAAGCAATGGAAGTTGAGAGATTCTGGTGCAAGTGGAGAGGGCAGCAGTGAGCTGTAGGTGGTGTCTCAGCTCAGGCTCCCCCAGACTTTAAATGTAGATGTCCTAGCTCACAGACACCAAGCAATACAGGCTCTGTTCACCCACCTCCGTTTACACTAATTTCCCAATTAAAGGTTAGTGTGACACATGGCATAGGGCCATCCACATTAAAGATAAGCTTGCAAAAATAAAACAGAAGTATAAATAGACTGGATTTCAAATCAGAGTTTCAGGTGACTTAGGAGGCACCTGCTTAGGAGAGATTGCAAGCTTGACAGGAGTGCTGGAAGGAAAAATGTGAGTTAGAGACACCACAGGTCAATCTGGCAAATTTGAATAGACATATTTATCTACAGCTCTAATTACAAGTCTTTTTTGGGTAGGAATTTAGCACCTATTTCGGTAAAGAAAATTAGCACAAAACCTGGGATGCTTTCTTGTTTTTCCTTTGGATTTTATCTGTCCATAAACAAACACATACGTTTGAATGTGGGGGGAAGAAAAAGCTTAAATTCAGTAGCAGCTTTTGTAAAAATAATGGAAACTTTTGTAAAAACAGCCTTAAACACCCTGTTTGCCAAGTCCAGCCACGTGGCAGCTCCGTGAAAGCTGCTACAGGTCTCGTGCTCGTCAAGGGTTGTAGAAGTTGGGCTGTACTGACAGGCACCAGAGATGGTTTCAGCAGAAGAGTAATTATAATTTTAATTAATTATAGCTTTATCAGCTATTCCTTGAATTTACAGCAAAATGTCTGCATTAAAGCCCAGCCCAAGTGTGGGCTGCACCGGCCCATGGATCACTTTCCCTGCGATCGACCCCAATCATGGGAGTCAGATATGGTTCAATTCTGTTTTCCTTGATGTCTAATATTAGAGACTCTAGTTACTGGGGAGGAGGGAGACATAAAGTCAAAATTACGCCCTTCCTTTGATCTTAGTATGTCCCTTTCTGTGTAACAGTGTGGTGGAAAAGGTTAGTTATAGCTGATTTATTTATTATCTCTGTGTGTGTGTGCGCATATGTGTGTATATGTGTGCATGTATGTGCATATGTGTGTGCATATGTGTGTGCATGTGTACAGGTATGTGTATGTGTGCATGTATATGTACATGTGTATGTATGTGCGTATGTGTGCCTCTCTGTGTGTATGTGTGTGTATGTGTGTGTATGTGTATGAATGTGTATGTGTATATGTGTGTGCCTCTGTGTGTGTATGTGTGTGTGGCATGCATGTGTATGTGTAAGTATGTATGTGTTACATGTATGTGTGCATGTGTACATGTGTATGTGTGCATGTATGTATATGTGTGTACACATGTGCATGTATGTGTATGTGTGCCTCTGTGTATGTGTGTGAATGTGTATATTTGTGTGTGCCTCTGTGTGTGTGTGTGTGTGTGTGTGTGTGAGCGCGTGGTAGGTGGCTGCCTCCTCAATTAATTGCTCTCTACGTTAGTTTTCTTAGACAGGGTCTTTAAGTTCACAGCTTACCAAATGGTTAGACTGGTTGCTCAGAGATTTGCCTGCCTCTGCCTCCTTATCATAGACACCCTAGGATTACAGATTGTGTCACCACACCCTACACAGATACTGAGGACGGACACTCAGATTCTCATGCTTGTGTAGCCAGCACGCCGCTGACTGAGCCATCTTCCCAGGTCCATAGTGGATCTATTTATTTTTATTTTTTGTTTTTAATAACACAATATTTTATTAATCCTTTTGAGCACTTCATACACTATATCTTATCACATCCTTTAATGATACCAACTGTCCTGAGACCTACCCCCTTCTCCCTACCTGCCCTTTGCTCACTCATGGTTCTTAGTCTTTCTTACATAGAGACGGCCTTGCAGTGCATTTCCCCGCTGCACCTCTCCTGTGAACCTGAGGTGTGGGGGTGTGCTGTAAATGTACTTTTTGGGAATGCCTCCTTTCCGATACTGCCAATTACTTGCTAAAACGCAAACACCATGAAAGACAGGAGAGCTTTTTATAATTCACGGGTCATTCCAATAACACAAGCACATTTTCAGGCAAAGAAAATAAGAAGGATCACTGTTAGGATGAAGGAGAGTCTTCTGAAACTTGGTGGCCGTGATAAGGCAAGTGAACAAACCATGAAATAATCAAACAGTGCAGCTGTTGGCCGAAGGTCTCAAAGGGCAGTTATCCCATAGCCATCAGCAACGCCAAGAGTCCTGGAACTAAGAACGGCTCTGGCACAGTGCTGCCTTACTTCTACCGTTTTACAGACTGAACGCACAACAGATGAACATGCTAACGCCAAGTCCAGGGCAGAATGCATGGAGCAGCTTAAATGGTACCTTCCAGTTTGAAATATCAGCAGCAAGGTACTAATAACTATTGTTATAGGGAGAGTTGAGTTTTTAATAGAGCAGCTTCAAATTAGTTCATTTTGTTATTCTTTAATTCATGTTATTCTGTGTGGACTTTAGAAAACTTGTTGCTATGTGGCCAGCTCAACACCTGGGAATTTAGATGCACAGATGCTCATTTGAGGACTGACTTGAGCAGTAACTGTAATCACTCCAGATGGTTTCAGCTAGCTTGAGATGCACTTGGGATCTCCAATCTTGTCCTATGATGTAGTCTTACTTATTTGTTTGCTTATTATTTCTTTGTTGATTTTGACAATATCAGGAATCAAACCCAGGGCTTGTGCATGCTAGGCAGGCAGTTTTCCACTGAGTCACTTCCCCAGTGGTATTCTTTAAAAAGTAGGCATATATCACCAAAATACAGTATGTATTTGTAAGAAAATGTCACAATGAAACTTGTTTTTGTGTAATTATGACATGCCAATTAAAACATTAAAATTAACTGATGACAGTGCAGCAGGGCAAAAAAGGAAGACCTCACGTTCCTTCTGTCTCTTCTAGAAAAACATGTGGGGCTTCTATTTGTGTTCAAAACTTAAAACTTATTTTGTTTGTTTCCTTATGGTGCTAGGAATTTAAACTCTGGTCTTACACAGACTGTAGCAGCACCAAATCAATGTAACTGAAAAGTATTACTTGTATTTCTCTTGTCTGGCGATAAGATTATTATTATTTAATATTTTATTGATATTGTAAGCTAAAGTTCCAATATACATGACATCATCTACAACATCTGCCTTGGACTGTAATTATTAACTTCACTCTGACTGGTGATGAAAATAATTCCTCTGTATACGATGGCAGGTGTTAGGGCTCATTGGCTCCAGGTGTGAAATATGCTGTGTATGCCACTGACTTACAGAAGCATCGTGTCTTTTCCTGATGTCAGTAGTTTCCTCTTACACAGTTTGCCATGATAAGAATGCACGCATTGGGTGACTGGTAGAATTGCTGATCTCTTCAAGTTACAGTCAGCTCAGTGGAAGCCAAGATTAAAAATGCCTGCAATTTGATGGCAATGCTTATTTGTGTGGGACTTAAATGCTCTTCATTTGGGAGAAGAAAAAGAAAACAAACCGAAGATTCAGTTTTACACAGCAAGGCAGCTACAGGCAGACACTTTCTCAGGTCTATATACAGTGTAACTCAAATTCATGAGCACTAAATTGTTAAGATGAATTTCACTCTTTAATTTGCTGTTCCTAATGTGAATTTTTACACTTAATCTTTAAGGCTGAAGGCAGAGATATGGTGCTAATAACAATTATAGAAGTTAAATGATTTGGGGAGCTTATTCTAACAGAAATAATTTATTTCTTAATGTATTATAATAAGTAACAGGATATCAGCACTCATGAATTCCCGTACCAGAACCATTAAATATTTCATTCAGGTTGCTTTGATAAAATTATTAAATATCTATGTCTGTTTCTTATCTAGAAAACGAAAATAAGTACCTAAAATAAAAACGTTCAAAATATTTTCAGAATGGACAGCTGCTGAAATGCAAACATTCTTTTATTCTTATGTGAATTATTTCACACACACACACACACACACACACACACACACACACACACACACACACACACACCTGGATTCTCCTGAGTCTAAAACATGGCATATTGAAAGGGTACACATATCTCCCATAACTAGCTTGAACATATCGGGATATGATAGCTAGGTTAATAAACCTGACAGCCTGGGCAGAGTGTCTTAGTGAGAGGGTGTCTACTGTGGGTTAGCCTGTAGGGATGACGGTGAGAAATTATCTGCATTAGGGTAACTAATGTGGGAAGACTCAGTTTGCTGTGGGCAGCATCCTTTCCTGTGCAAGGAGTTCTGAGTTGTCTAAACAGTGGAGAAAGTAAAATGAATGCACGCAGGCAAAATGCACACTTTCTTCTCCCCCCCTCCTCTCCCCCCTCCTCTCTCCCTCTCCCTCTCCCCCTCTCCCCCCACTCCTCGCTCCCTCTCGCCCCCCTGCTCCTCTCTCCCTTTCCCCCTCCTGTCTCCCTCTCTCCCTCCCCCCCAACTCCTCTCCCTCCCCCCCACTCCTCTCCCTCCCCCCACTCCTCTCCCTCCCCCCCACCCGTCTCTCCCATCCTCTCTCCCTCTCCCCCCTCCTTTCTCTCTCTCCCCCCTGCTCCTCTCTCCCCCCTGCTCCTCTCTCCCCCTCTCCCCTTTCTCTCTCCCTCTCCTCCATCTTCCCCCTCCTCTCTCTCTCCCTCTCCCCCCATCCTATCCCCTCCCCCATCCTCTCTCCCTCTCCCCCCACCCCCACTACTCTCTCCCTCTCCCCTGCTCCTCTCTCCCTCGGTGACTATGGACACATGTCGGTTCTTCCAGCTCCTACCCCTGACATTTCCACAAGAGGGATTGCAACGTGGAACCTTGACTAAAATAAACCCTCCCCTAATCAGTATATTAGTATTGTTTGATATCTGCTTCTCTTTGCAAATATTAAAATAACCATCTGCAACAAGAAACATTAATACTTTCCCAATTGTGGTTAGTTTTATATAAAATCCTTGCAGTTCATAAAAGAGCAGTACCTGTGTGCATTTGCCCGTATAAGGCATGGAGGCTAAACGAGCTATGGCTGCATATTTCACAAAACCTCTGGGTTTGCCACCGGTTGTTTTCAGACTTTAGCTAGAGTAGCCATATTTCTGCTGTAGGCAGGCAAGCAAACACTGGTTCATCTTCAGCAGAGGAAGGAAGAGTGTAGGGGAATACAAATCAAGCATGCTGCCTGCATTGTTAGGTGATGTCCATGCAACCTGCTTCTGTGCAGTGAGCAGAGTTTGACTGGCCTGCATGGATGGGATGTACTCCTCCTACGGGATTAATTTTGAATGGTAAATATTCAGGAAACCTAGCTAAACAGTCAATCGTTTCTTTCCCTGACCATCTTTGTCAGTAGTGTTTTTGTACAAAAAAAAAAAAAAAGCTTGAGGCACACGTTAGAAGTCTGAGACAGAATCAAAGCTACTCCCTAATGAAATGCTGGTATTCTCCAGGAAGAAAAGTTTCAGTTAGATGTAAAAATTGTATAAGCTCCATGTCGATATTTATGGCTACTGTGCGTGTGGTGATTTATTGTTAGGCTTTAATTTAGTGTCAAGAAACATTTACTATTCTTTCCAGCAAAACTCTCTTGCTTGATTAAGGAATGAGTAAAAACGTCTGGGGCAGCGTCAAAGCTAACCCATAGTATGTATGTATCTAATATAGGCACGCATCCAAACTATTTACTTATGGAGCGAGCTGCACTGCTGGCCTGTTACGCCATGGAGTTCCCCTAGCATCTTACTCCGCGGCTTTCATCCTGACAAGCTTAAAGTTCAGTCAGGAAGACAGGACCTGCACATGCCTGCTGCAACAGAAAACATTATGAAACACAGACCAGAACTGTGAAGCTAACGCACAGGTCCCTTCGCAATAAGGGAGGGATTTCTTCTAATGGAAGTTACCAAGATTAACTTCCAGAAAGCAAGGGACATGTAAAGGGTATTTAGCCTAATATATGCAAAACTGACAAGGATTTTGGAGAAACAGCCAAATAAAATGAAATGTAATGAGAACACATTGGGAACAAATTGTGCTGGTTCCGTCTGATAGGCTTTTACAGGGAAAGTCTAATGTGAAACAGGTTCTGGTTGTGTCCCACCCCCACCCCCACCCCCACAACATGAGCAGTGGAAGGCTCCTTTTCTATTGTAATTATTAGAACACTTCCTGGACTTTGTAGTGTGGGTAACATTTGGAAGCCATAACTCTGGAAATCGTATGCACAGAAGGCATCTGTAACTGTACAGCATAGAAGGTGATTGCTCATTTTCTCTTATTAGAAGCTCTTTTGGCCTCCACAGCCCCCGTTCATCTGGCCCCCCACTTCAGGCTCGAGTCATGCAGATTGGAGTTGACTCTCAATTATACTGAGTCTTTCTCCAAAGATGACAGTCCAAATACAGTAGAGATAAAATACATCAAGGCTTAAAATAGGCCCGTTCAGCCCCAGTGCCGTTTCATCATGAAATGATATAATTCATGAAGCCTCTGCCTAGCCTAACATATGTTCTATTCACAGCCCGCGTCACTCTTCATTTCTAATTATTTCCCTTTCTCTCCCTTTACCCCATCTTGTAATACTTTGCTTGGTTGAAGACAAATACTGAGAAGCAGAGAGTATTATCATATGATGACCTGTTCCAGGGTGTTAAGCCCCTGTCAAGGTTTGATTTTAACATGGGGTACCACTGACAGTACATCAATTCAGGCATCATGTCTGGAATTAGACTATATTAATTATCGCTTGAGTGCAATATGCATGAAAATGCTGTTTCATTGACTAAAAGGATCTGACTGAATGAAAATCCATTTCTCAACTGGTTGCTTATGGATGAAGACATTTTTCTCTTCGCCTTGGATTGTTCTTTATTAAAAATGATTTTATATGATTGCGTGAATAAATTGTCTTACCAACAACAGGACTGGATAGTTTTCAACAAAGGCGATTTAATAGGTTGTCTACTCTTGGCATGTGTCTGGCAACGTAATTTGCAGTTAATAGTTTAGGCAGATTATTTATAAACATAATGTCAAAAGGAAAGTTCTTTTTTCAGATTTCATGAGAGAGAGAGAGAGAGAGAGAGAGAGAGAGAGAGAGAGAGAGAGAGAGATTTTTCAAAGTGTTGTCTCCTTCATTCAAAGGTCAAGGAAGTTATAAGTTACAATTATTTACAGATGATAGGATGGCAAGCTGACTACAGTAACAAATACAATTGAAGAAAAACGAATATATCAGCCTGAGTTTTGAAAAGAAGATATTCACATGAAGCATTGCAACGCTGGACAAAGCTAAAACCCCAAGTTTAACAAGTACCATTGCCTTGTGCATAGGTCCCAGACAGGGAGCTGGACAACAGAAAAAGGACACAAGAAAGTCTAACTCACTTGGCTCCGTTTCCCTTAAGTTTAACATAAATATCATCTTAAGCTAAAAACAGAACTTTTCTTCTCAACTTGTATTTCAAAACTCTTCAGTATCTCAAATCCAATGTAAAAAAAAAAACTCCTAATTTTAAATACAAAATTAAAATCTCTAGAGTTGGTTTCACTGAAGAGAAAATAAACGGGAAATGTGTAATGAGGGCTAGGGAGACGGACGTTGGGTGAAGCCTTTGTGGGCCTGAGTTTGGCTCTCCACAAAGCCCCGGAAAGGCTGAGGCAGGAGTATACACATCTGTGAGGGGCAGGGGATGGAGACAGGAAAATCTCCTGGAAGCTTGTGAGCCCGCCCACAGCTATGAACAGCAAGAGACCCTCTCTCACACCGAGTGAACGGTGTGCGCCTGATACAGGAAGTCATCCTCTGACCTCCACGTGCATGTCCACGCCCCACTCCGCTGGACGCACACAGATGCACAAAGGAGAAAATGATATCTAGGTCTAGAAAGGCTTTTCAATTATAATGAAGAAAAAGAAAAGAAAAGAAAAACAAATCGCTACTCTAAAAAGAAGACAGATGTTTTCGGCTCCAATCTCAAAGTCTGTTACAAAACATGATTCTTAGAATTCCTCCCCAAAATCAGGCCTTTCCCTAAGACTTTTGAAATGTGAAGTTTATATTTTGATGGGGTAATTTTTAAAATAGAAGGGATGTATTGTTTCATTATAAAGAAGAGCTCAGGGTCACTCTGGTTGTTTCTGTCTATAATCCCGACACTAAACAAACTCGGGGAGAAAAATTGGGAGCTTGAGGCTGGTCTGGAATACGTGATGAGACTGTACCCTAAGCAAGTAAGTAAACAAAATGATTATCTAAAATTAAAAAATAGTCGAAACTTTATAAAGTGGGATGTTAATACTGTGGTTGGTAAGCTGACAAAAATCCGTGCAAGTAGGCTCTTTTCCTTCCTTTCTGCAGTCCACTGGATTCCATACGTTAATGCTCTTCGTACAAGGATTATATAGATTTCGGGAGGAAGGGGGAAGCCTGTGCTAACTTGTCTACGATGTTGTGCCCTAGCTCTCCTACCCAAAGGAGAGAGGCACTCCAGCAGTGCACTGTGCTATGTTCTACACGGGGAGAAATGTAAACATGTTAGTGCAGTACAAGGCGCAACCTGGCCTAGAGAGGCCGACATACACGTGGTCACGGTACAGTGCAGTTACTACTTACTGCTTCCAAAGTCCACAGAGGCGGCTTACGGGTTCTAGAAAACATTTTCTTTAAGGTAGAGAAGAATTATGCCTGCCTTCCTGAAGTTTGGCTGGGACTGTGGGAGGCCAAGGTGCTGCTAGATACAAAGCTACGGACTGGCGGGTGCGAATCGTCTGCTATAGTCTGATAAGAGGGAAAAACACGTGGGCTGCGTCAGCTGCGGGAGAGAACAGTGAGCGAGCCTGACCGTGGGCAACGCGGGCGCGGGCGCGGGGCTCTGACGGAATGATTTGTGAGCTGAAGTTATTATTTCCCCTTCCTGTTGCTTCCAGAGCCCAGCCTTTAAAGGCGTTTCTCATGTCTTTGCCCTCTCCTTGCTTTTTGGAAAGGGATCTGTGGTGAAAATAGCTTATGTTTAATATCAAATTAACTAGTGGGTTTTTAAAAATTACTTTTAAATTTTGGAGATTTTATTCATCTGGATGTCTTTACTGCGTGTACCATGTTTGCACCCAGTGCCTGAGGAGGCCACAAGAGGGCTTCAAATCCCCTGAAACTGCAATTATAGAAGGTTGTGAGGCGCCTTGAATGTGCTGGGAGTCCGGAAGAGCAGCCAGCGCTCTTAACTGCCCTCCATCCAGCCCACCAGGCGACTGATTGTTATATTCAGGTGTGGAAACACCCAGCTTACTCCTTGCCATTACCTTCTGAATTCAGAACTGTGCTTTCTACAAGACGGTTCACAAACTCAGCAGTAAAAAATGAAAATACATTTGTTTTTCCGCAGTTGATAATAAAAAATTTAATTCCCAAGTCCAAGCCCTCATGAATTAAAAATAATGAATAAAATTACCTATTTACACCCTATGCCATCAGCAAATTCTGTGGACACACCTTAAAAATAATGCTAAATAAAGCAAGCGTCATTTTATTCCTCTGATACAAATTCTCATTTAAATGCGTAGAAACAAAATAGCTGAGTTATAATTGTTCTAAGATCAAAATATTTTTATGTTTAACAGTTGAAAGTTAAAGTTTTCACACCAGTAATTTTGTAGTTTGTCATCAAAACTTTGCACCTACTCATTTATATTAATAAAGTAATGGCAGATATCTCCTGAGTCATGCATACAAGCCCAAAGTCTCAGCTTTAACGTCTAACACACTACTTTCTCTCCTTTTTTATCTCCCTCCTCAGCACCCACTCTCACTCTTACACACACACACACACACACACACACACACACACACACCTCTTTCTTTAGTGCTGTAGTAATAAAAACATATCTCACTGCCTGGTAGTGAAAATGCCCTGTCATGTGACTATGATGCCATCGGGATGCAGTGTTTCACAGCCACCACAGTGTGGGATTGACATATGACATTTATAAAATGTCAGAACCCCTCCCCCAACTTTTACAGTCTATTCCCTAGTAGGCTTTCGCAATGGAAAATGAACTGAAGGCAACTGTGTGCTCATTAGCGGTGCCACTTCCGATACACTGTGCTGATTGACAAGGAACCACCGTGATATCAAAGTGCAGGTGTAAAAAATAATAAGGCAACTGCGTGTGTAACAAAATCGCACTAACTGAGAATGTGCAATAAATATGCAAGAAGGCAGTTTTTTATTCATTGAAAATGTGACAGGGTACATCAAACATAAAACCCAAGAAGGGGTTTTGACATGCCAAACTCAATTAAAATTTGTTTTCATGACTATCGCTGGCAAGCCTCAGTGACTTACTTGCACACGTGAAAGGTGATTATGCAAGGACCAGATAGGAGGCACTGAAGACACCGAGAGACTTAGATGGTGCTCAAAACACAGCTAATAGTGAAGCCTGGCATCACTCCTACTCTTTAATAGACGACAGAGGATTCGTCATGATGAAATTAATGTATTATATGATATATAATATTAGCTGTCCCTGGCCTAGTGGGAGGAGGTGGGCATGACTCTCTTCCTCGCAAACTGTCTCTCACCCCTTCAATAGCCTCAGGAGCTTAACGCTTAAAAGAGATCCCTAAGGAGAAAGCAAAATAATGAATAAAACAAAATTGTGGTGAAATTTGCATAGCATGTTTGGTAACTACGTGGTCATATACAACACTGGTTGTATATATGCTGCCTTGCATTGCTTACATTTAAAGGTAGGAACAGGCAGTGTGACATCAAATCGAAAGCGTGTTTTCTAGAAAACTTACAAGGTCCCCAGCCATGCAAATCAAATACACATTTGCATTTTATTGCCTTTTCAGGTTGTCCCCAACAAGAGGTATGAGATAAAAGTATGAAACCTAAAAGGCTCAACCATCATGCCCAAAATGATGGCAGATACATTGGTAAAGAATTACATACTCCTCCTTCATTCAAAAACTAACAAATTATTTTCTGTAAAAAAAAAATGACTCGAACAATTCCGGAAGATTATCAAAAAAAAAGTCACCATAGTAACCCTCTCCTTGTCCTCACAGGGGAAGTGTCCCATGAGAACTTCTGAAGACTTTGGAATAACTTATCGATGTAGGATGCTAGGAGCCCTGCCCAGACAGGCAAATCCCCTTTAGCTTACACCTGTGTTCCCACCAGACCTTCAGTTCAACACAGTAAAGTTACTTAGAGAAATGATTTCCCTCTTGATATCCTCTATTGGATTTTTTTTTGAGAAAATTCAAAAATATTAAAGGGAAATTATCATTACTCCCTGAAGAATAGATACCAATCATTAAGGCCGGGTACTGCAGCCACGAGTCATCTCCATGATTTGTTCGCATGATTAATTGCCTTAGTAAATGAAGGAAGAAAGCACAATGGGAAGAAAAATTGCAGTAAGAGTTCTCAGACTTCATTCTGCATCATAATGTGTATACAGGGATGATTGCAAGTGGGGTGACTGTGGCTTCATTCTAGGTATTGTGAATTCGGTCCCTCCATGCAAGGATTCAGGGTATGTATGTCTCCAGACAACTGTGACATGTGCTGCTCACTCTCTTGTTAACATGGATAAGGACTTTAACATGTCTTGCTGTACCTTAGATGACGACATTTCCTCAAAATTCCAGAGGTTTTATCCCATTATTTACTCCTGAGAGTCACAAGCCATCTCTGCCCTCTAGTCACAAATATGAGGCTATAGTCGGGAGTTGCAGATTTGGGAAGCGAGGAGAACTGTCAGCAGTGTTCTACTTAAAAGATTGTGCACTGGAAACACATTTCCATTCCCACAGGCCAGGCCCATGGAAGCCATCTCTTCACTATGCTCCTCATGGGAACCTTGCGACTACTAAGCTACCCCAGTAAAGTTCTTCATATCTCTTTGTTACATGATGGTTTTAAATTCAGTTTTTAAAAAGACTGTTTGCCTGGTCACTATGCCACAATACCCAAGGACTGAGGAGCTTAGTCTTTACCAAGAATGGTCAGGCCTGCTGTGACTTAGTTCTTTTTGTTATCTATCTATCTATCTATCTATCATCTTTGTTTTTGTGTTTTGTTTTTTTTTTAATATAAGGTCTCACCTCATAGTTCCAGCTATCCGGAACACACTATGTAGACCAGGCTGACCTCGAACTCACAGAGACCTGCTTGCTTCTGCCCCCAAGTGCTGGAAGAAAAGGCATGTGGAATTTGGTTCTAACCTGGTTTTCCAGCCCTATTTGCCAAGTGGTTCGTTGGTGGTCTTCTAGAGTGACAGGAGCTTTTCCAGCATTTCAGCCTTTCACATCATTTGCTCAGTGCTGAGGGACCACTCCTATACATCTTCACTCATCTGCATGAAGTTTCAAACTCCACAAATCCCTGGTCTGCCCTAGTTCTCAAATTAAACTATACTTACCCCAGTGGAGACGAGAGGCAGATTTCTTTTGAGGATGTGTTGATTCCTGGCTGGTTTAGGTCTTACAATGGGCACATTATATTTTCCTCATGTTTTCTGTCTAGGATGATATATTAGTCTTTTTGCTTTATAACAGTGCTGTGCAGTATACAAAGAAAAACAACTTGCTTAGTTCACAATTTTAGACATCAAAGAACACAGACCCCTTTTCCATTCAGCCGCGGTGATGGTCCCCTTGTCCACAGGGACGGCGCTGTGGTGGATAGCACTGTTGTAGGAATGGACATAAGGGCACACGAATGGAGGGGCGGGAGGACAGAGATTGAGAAAGGGCCAGCGTTGCTCTTTGTAATAACTTTTTATTGCAGAAACTAACTGGAAACCCACAAGAAAGAAGTTAATCATCTCCAAGGGCAACCTCAATAACCCAGGTACATGCAGCAAGCTCCTCCCTTTAAACAGTCTGCTACTTCCTACCTACATTGCCATCCAAAAGATGAAGGATGAAGCCTCCAACTCCAGAGCCATTGAAGGACAAACACATACAACATCTAAGCAATGGTCCAGGGTAATATAGGAAGTAGGACAAGTCTTCCCCACTAAAAAAATTCCTATAAAAAATTTCTTTTGTTTTGTTTTGTTTTGTTTGTTTGTTTGTTTGTTTTGGGCAATCCAACTTCTAGGGAATACTTACTGGTTAGATTCTAAAGGTACTTCTTTAGCAAGCATCTAAGAAGAAAATCATTTTTGATTATACCAGAAATACTATAGGAAATTATTTGGGAGTGTGTGAATGGAGATCTCAAGGGATTTTTATGTAGTAAATCTTTCAGTATTGCTCAGTACAGAGTCTTCCAGGTATTGTTAATGGGGAAATGAAGTAAAATTCAACAAACATTCACCAAGAGTGTCTGCTAAAGGCAAGGTACTCTGACCTCTGACACTGCAAAGACAGTACCTCTAGAACTTCTCGGAACGTAACACTTTATATCTATCATATGTAGAAACTTATTTCTTACCTAAAACGAAATCAAATTAAAATGTAAATGCTTTGTGGGAAGGGATTAGATGCAGCTCTGTATCTAGATTTGAACTTAGTATTAGTTTAAAAGACCAAGCAGCCACAGGACTCAAGTAAATTCCTAAATTGGATGGAATTTATTTTCTTGTTGTTGGCGATGATATTTAAGGCACAATAGTGTACGGTTGTGTGTACATAAATATAAATATTCTCTGTAAAATCATTTATGAATCATTCTAAATTATAATTCAAAGTTCTAATGCTTGTGCTTTAGTACGAGATTTTGAAAAATTATTTTACTTGTTCATTCTCACTCAAAAAAAGTAAGCATCACTGTGCGTGTTCATTCCTCCCTTCACTTATTCCTTCAGCGAATATGAGAGCCAGCTCTGTTCAGGGCTGCCTTCCATTTAGCCTGAACGCTATTCTCAGCTCGAGCTGAAGAGGTCTTTCAGACATTGTTCCTTTTGGTGGGAAGAGACTGGAGGAAAAAAATTTCCATTCAGGTTTCTTTTTCTACACCCAGAGGGAAAACACTTTGCCACAGACTGCACTGAAATTATAGTTAAAGAAACACATACCGCATTGCCACCTCTCCACTTGACGCTTGAAGGTGGCTTACGTCCCTTTCCAGCCACAGCTCCCCACTTTCACTCTGCGGTGACCTCCTTGGTATTACTCACATGCGTTGTCTGTTACCCACGGTATTTTGGCTTTCTTGATAGTATAGACATGATGCTCTCTATTGTAGCACCCTTGGCAATTATCATTGCATGTTTATCAAGGTAGTTAATAAGTAGTTAATTTGCTGAGTGTTTTTAAATGTTCTTTGTTTTGAGACAGAGTTTCATGTATCCCAGGCTAGCTCTGAATTTACTATGTAGCCGAGGAGGCTCTAGCACACCTGTCTCTGAGTTGGGATTATGGGCGTGCAGCACTGTGCCTGTTATGTACAGTCTGAGGACTGGACCCAAGGCTTTCTGCATAGAAGGCAAGCACTCTCCCACTGGAGGCACATTCTTAGTTCCAAGATGCTAACACTTTTACCTGGGGACATGTTATTAGTTCTGGTGATGATGCTGTGGCAGGCGAAAGATATAGTTCTCTGTCCAAGAGATTTTTATCCTATCAGAGGAAACCAAGCATGTTGATGAGGATCACGGAAGCTATATCGCGGCGGTGCTCAAGCGTTTAGGGTCAGGAGAGGAGAGGTTACTTCCAGCTGGTCAGGATTCCAGGATAAAAAGACAGCCCTTGCTGCACCTGGCCACAGAAACACATTTGGCTGATAGCAATAAACAGCACAGCTCTGGTTGAAAACATACAAATGCACAGACTAAATCTAAAACGAGTGAAAAGCTCAGTGTTGAATCTGCTCACAAAAGAGAGAGAGATGTGTAGAAGTGCAGAGAAGACTGAGAAAGGCTTCAAGGCAATGGTGTTGAGTCTTCAGTGGGTCAGAATCACAAATCTGAAAAGAGATTTCAGGCAGAACACTGGTAATGTCTCAGGAGGAGAGGAGAGGCACGCAGTACGGCCGCCTCTCTCTGCACACGCTGACCAGCCAGACCTTGCTGCATAGCACACCGATTCCCTCCAGTGAATGCCAGAGATCAACCAGGAGAGTAGATGGGCCTCGCTGGACACACAGCACAGAAGGCCCGGCTGCTTCGCTAGTGGACAGATGCCCACAGACACCCTCAGACTTCTGCTTAACCGAGGGATGTGATGGGGCGCCCGCCCTCTGCTCCTTTGATTCATTACCTCATACGCACCTCCAAGGCTGTCTTCCCACATTTTATCTTACGTGTGACCTATGACCATTGTGAGAGATAACAGTTATATCCTGCTAGGCTTTGATAAAAGTAGGTATACATGTTTGATATAGTTAAAGGCATCAGGAAGAAAACTGGAAGCTTATAATGTTAATACACATTACAAAACTTAATGTTTTTCTTATTCAGACTTTCAGAAAAAAATACCTAAGATGGGCTTTCATTTTTGTGTTCTTTCTAATTCTCTTTTTTCTGTTGGTGATGAAAAGCACCTGAAACTTTGCTCCTTATTTTTGTTGATGTTTGTATTTCTTTTTTTTTTTTACAGTGCCAGATGACAAATGTCCCATTTTTCCCATTCTTCTTGCCAAAATGCAATCACCGTCTATCTCTGCCCTGAGTTTAAACTGCTTCAGGATGCAGGCAAGTGTACCACTCCTCAGTTTTATGTTTCCCTGTGGACTTAGATGCACAAGGCAGGGTTTCATCAATAAGTATATATGAGTGCATGCACACTTTGTTAATAAGTAGATTTTAAAAAAGAAATTGTAATTTTAATATTATCATATCTGTATATCTTGTTTGCAATGGACATAAAAACATAGAACTAACGTGGTATTAAAAAAAAGCAGAACAAGGTCAACTATTCACATACTGTGATAAGGTATGTGAAAAAATTACTGCAGAAGCAACTGAGCTTTAGTCAGAAGTTGTAACTAGGGTTGTATCCACGAGTCAGGCAGTAAACATAGACCTAACAAAATACTGGGTCAGCAACACATACAATGTTCCTAGAATTTTGCTGTGACAATCTGAAGGGCATTTCAAAATCCGTATGTCATATAAATGAAACCTTCTAGGTACACTTTGCAAAGCTTGCCGCTTGCTCATTTAATCAGACAACCATAAGATTCTTATAATGGGCCCCTTAATCGCACGAAACAAGACTAACAGGCTATACACGGAAGACACACACTATCCATATATTCATACAAAAATATCCTGAAAAGTGTAGCGTGTGTTGAAAACATGCAAGACCCACTTTTGTTTCGTGGAACTGTGGAAACCTTGTCAGTAGCAAGGGTGACCTCCAGTGTACGACTCGGTTATGCCGTTCCTGTGCTCCTCACAGAGGCTGCTCTGACCTGGGCTGGCTCTGTGAGAGCTGCCAGCGATAGAAGAGAGGAAAGGACATTTTCTGTGTCAGAAAGAGTTTGTGAGCTCAAAGCGATTACTCTGTCTTGGTTTTGCTTTATTCCATTTGTTGGTCCTGCTTAGTTTTGGAGCGTATGGTATTGCTTGCAACCAAAATCTCAAACGACCCAGGGAAAATTAAATTGGTGACTAATGAAAGCTAGAAAACTGTTTTCCTTTCTGCATGATCTGTCTGGGATTTGAACTTTTTTTTTTTAAAGCTCTGAAGAATAAGCTGAATTTATATAATTTGAGATGAAAATTCCAAAGTACAGTTCTTCAAATGTCTCACAGTAACGTGAAACAGTAAAACTACTCGAGGAGTTCCTCTGCCCAGCGATGGATCCGCAAGGGAGCAAATGAACGACCACTAAACTGACCTCAAGTTCTTCAGGAAACCTCCAAGAGCAAAGCTTTCCATGTACGTTGGCTTCTAATAAGAAGCCAACGGCTTTAGATATTAAATAGTACAATTTCTATTTGCTTCTAACCTTAGCATTATAAAACTATCCCACAAAAAGAGAAAGCATGATGTTTTCTTTATAAAGCAAATCCCACACCATTCACTGCATTTTTTTTTTATTTCAGGTAATAGAAATTATCTCTCACTATCACAGAATTTTTCTCTGCGGATTAAAAAACAAAAAGACTACTTGACATTTTGAGGGGAATGAGGTTTCTTTCAAAAGATTTCATTAGTTAAAAACCCTGAATTCTGCCTTAGCTAGCCAGACCACACAAAAGGTCTAATTAGATGGGTGCACACCAGCACTCCTGCCCTCAGAGTCAGTGTCGCTCTCTCCGTCAGGAGCATCTACTTCCAACTGTCTATGCTACGGGTATTAAAAAGTTCGCTCTAGGCTGACTCTTAGCACAAAGGTAGAAGACTTAGAATGAATTGCTTTTTATGAATATTCAGAAAAATTAATATGGACTTAAGTTCCTAGACAGGAGAAAGCATAAATAATTGTATGTGATCTAGCTTGTTTACATGGTTTATAATGTAATTTGTTACATGTGTGCATAAAATGCTTATTGATAACAGCATAAAATTAATGCGCTATTTAAAATTCACATTGGTGATAGTATGTTCTATGTGTAATAAATTATAAATTATGAAATTCCCAAGAATGTTATAATCTATTAAGCGATAATCATTCCTTTGGGCTTGTTATGATTTATCGTGACAAGAGTCTATGTACTACCTGCTAAGAAATGCCTGAACACACCCTGCCATGATGGGCCCTAACGGCTCCACAGGAACCATCATTGTCTGTTGTGTCAGTATTTCGCGTGCTAAACAGGGTCCACAGAAGAATTCTAAGCCAGGTCTTTGCTCACCTCACCATAATGAGGCCTTGATTGATTTTGTCAATGACACAGTAGAATTAAAGTCATTTCTTGAATTTATAAATTACAGTGGTGAATTTTTTTTAATCAATGATTTTCTCGGTATACTCTTTGAGAACTCCCAGAAGATAACATCTTTTGGATGTTATTTAAATTGTTTCACTTAAACTTTTTATTTTTGAACGCTATATTAAATGTGTCAAATTGATACCAGAAAAGATTGGAAGCAAAATAAGTTCGCCTTATCATATTATTTTAAAAAATAGTACTTTGTTTTTAAAATCAAGGTGTCTCAAAGATAACTTTGTAAACAAAGAAGATACATTTTGCTTTCTTTTCTAGAGGGTCTGAATCAAAATTTTAAGTAGGATTTCACCTTAACTCATACCAATCAGTAGCATGGATTCAACATTTTAAAAATGTCCAAATGCTTATTACATTTTATATTTCCTAGCTAAATAAAATATTTAAAGACAAACTTCAGATTTTATGTTCATCTCAAGTAACGTAATATTTGCTTGTTGCCCATTTTAGACAAAATGTTATGTTAGAATGTATTAGAAGCCTTTGTTATTTGAGACATCGATCTTGAAATGTTGGTTATGTCTTTAAATGCCATGCCTTATCAAGTGGTACACAATAATATAAATGGTATGTATGAAATAACATCTAAAGAAGGAAGAGCAACATAAAGAGTTGAATTACAGCCCAAGGTATTTGAGAGAGCTACATTTTACATTAGAGGAGAGAATCATCTGCTATGAGTAAACTGACTTCTCACCACAGGCGTTCGTGAAAAACCTGTCCTGGCAAAAGGCCAGCCAGATTCACGGAGCAAGTTGAAGACTAAGAATGAAAAACAGCATCAAATGCCATACATTTAAGGAAGGAATACTAGTGCAATGTCTTGTCATATAATTTTATACAGATGGGTTAAGTATCATAAGAAGCGGATACAGTGCTCTTTTGTGTATTGATTTTTAATCAATACTTTCTCAGATGGGTCAGGATGTCCAGATGTTTGAGTACAAGAGTTTTTTTTTTTTTTTAAATCTTGGCTCTGTTCTTATGAAACAATGTTTTGGCAAAGTCGGCAATTCCTTAAATGAAGATTTTTTTTCCCCTTGCCCCTTCTAGGTATCAGGAGACCACTTTAATTCACTCACCAGCTAAACTCTCAACGGGACTGCTGTATCGGTAACATAGGAGCCAATATCCTAGCTATCAGTTTTCATCCAGCCTAGCCGGACCTTTACATTAAGGCTGCCCCACATTTATTGTTCTTTCATTGCATCTGTCAGCATTTCCTGACAGCACATTACAGAGCACATGGCTACAAAGTCAGTATCAATCAGCCCATGATCATGCAGATATAAGTAGCAGGCTATTGATAATGGGCCTTAAATCAGATCATCATGGCTTTAAGCATACGATTCTTAAAAGGCAACCGTCCCAGGGGAACTCCTCGTTGCCTGCACCTGTTAGAAACCCCCAGAAGATGGCTTTCCTACTATATGTACCACCTACATCTGCAAAAGAAGAAAAACTTGGATACAAGCACAGGCAGGCAGACAGCCCCTCTAGCTCACTGCACTGTGTAAAATTAACCTTGAGAGCAAAGGTGGAAACGACCACAACTTATGTGCACAAGCAACAACGAGTATCTGCCTCCACACTGACGAAGCCTCCCAAGGACTATGTCCACCTCATGCGGACAACGGCAGGCGTGCCGGGCTTTTTGCCTCAAAATCACTTCAAAGGCATCTCAACTCGACGCGGCCATTTAGCAGGAAAAGTGGGAGAATTCAGAGCTTAGCCGGTGCGCTACGCCAAACGCGAGGCACTCTGTTAAAAACAAAGGCATCCAGCTTCTCTCTGACACAGACAATAAAACAAAACAGGGGATGCACGCGGATTTAGTAACATAAAATTTAAGGTGATAAACAGGACGGAGGAGGCCGGCTTCTTGTTTAGTATTCCTCGGTTATCACCATAATTGCTGCGTGTCTATCATCGCTAGCAAAAGAAAAAAGTGTCTTTCTCAGCTGCTCCCTGCTTGTTTTGTTCGCTGTATTCTTGTAAAGTGGGAGAAAATAAGTGTCATTTAATGAATAGTGCTGTTCTTTGTCTGACAGCTTCATATCTGCTAGGTGTAGGAGGGCCTACTACTTTCTTTCTCTGATAATGTTTTTGACAGTGTGCTAAAAATCCTCCCCCAAAAGGCCGGCGTGTATGTTCTGCTAAAAGGGGCTTCATCTCTCCTGAATGGGTGCCCTCTTTTAACCCCCTTCAGCTTCTGTTCTTACATTAATTGAGCTGATCAGATTGAGCATATGAATTTGTCTTTGATGTATTCGTATGTTTAGTTGACGTTGCTCTCCCTCTCATTGGCAGCGGACAGGGCTCTCAGACAAATAGCACTGTTGCCATGGCAACAGGCAATAGCTAGGGATCTCTTGAAAAATATTTTTATTTCAAAATTCAAACTGGAAAATTCTCACTGGATATGGTTCTCAGTTCTAAACGTGTCATATCTAATGATGAACGCAATTAGGAATCCCACCAGTGTTTTAAATAATAAATTAGCCTAATTTTCTAGGCCTGGCATGATGACATACAAATACTAAAAAGGCGTCTTCTTTTTAAAATCCATAACAAAGGACTTATTAATGACTTTTGTTCTTCGGATTTCAAATTAAAACGGATGGTAGGCTAATGATAGTGGCTTTGTATCTGCTAAAAAACCAAAGGCCTAGAGGTAAACTTCACTGTGTTTTTTAAAGAAAACACTTCAAGCTGCTGTGATATGTGGTTATTTCATTTTAAAAAGCAGGTGTAGAAGCCCGTCTATAAATGTTGAATGCTATAGCAGTTGCTAAATCTCTGTGGATAAAAATGCCCGTGGCCATGTTTAATTACTGAGCATGAGAAAGGGACGGCTGGTGAACATAACTTTTATATTCCACTACCATCTCGCAGCGCTGTGGCATTCAGGCCCCGGCTAAGCCATTGCAATACAAGGGAAATACAAATATTTCAATATGTGATATAAGTTATAGTTTTTAAACTTAATTTATTCATTACTATATCATTCTAGGTGTGTTAATTATTGTTTCTTCCGGTCACACCATGTCTGTCTTAGAGGACAATGGATGTCCCTGTACCATCAGACAGCTTCAAAGACCTGACATAATGTATCATCACATTTTAAAGGTAATTAAATACATGCCACATTGTTTTATTCCCTAAGCTTTATTGTTATTACTGCCTATTTCTTTAGGATCTGTGACTTGCTATGATATGTCAAAGTATACTTAGCTTTCTCATATTCACCAATAAATGCACTACTTTAAAAAAATTTAGCAATAAAATTGAGCAAAGAGATAAGTATTTTGGGTTTCTCAAGAGGGAACTTTTTTAAAATTATTTTTAGGATGTCACCACACACATTAATAAGAAGGTTAATGTGAATACAAATGGCAGTTTTCATCTATAATACATATTTTCGTCTCATCTTAAATATGATTTTTACATTGTACACACTAAGAAGTTGGTGTTGAAAGTAAAATATTGTAAACTATTAAATCTACATATTATATAATATTCATAAGCAGTTTGAATTTCTAAACTTTTGCTTTTATAAAACAACTGTTATTGTAGTCTAACACATGAATATTGCATATTTTGTTCTAGGTTTTGCTACTAAACCACCTGAATTTTTTTTCAACTGAAAATGAGTATATTTTGCAAAACACACACACACACACACACACACACGCACACACACAGGTGCACACATACAGACATGCATGCACGCACACATGTGCACACACACATTAAATAAGAACCCACAAAACAAACACATGAACACTACAAGGAATGAATAAGAAGGAAACATTGGTCTCCTTCACTGTTTCCCAACTTGTTTCATCAAAACAGCCTACAGTGACGACCACAGATCCCACTGACCTCAGAGTTCACCAGCAGCAACAGCCTCCCAAAGACCAGCTGGCAAGTGTGCAGATGTCTTAGTGCTGCAGCTGGGGTGCTGCCAGGTGGGGTCTGCAACCTCACCGCCACTGTCTTTATGGGGGCCTTATTTGCCTCTGAGGTAGGCGGTGTGTCTTCTTCACTTTCTTGCAATGAGGGAAAAAAAAGCAATCTTGAAATAAATGCACAATAAAACCACTGCTTTTGGAAAGGGAGGAAAATGTTCAATGTGCTTTAGAGAGGCCATCTTACACTCGGCAATTGGATCCACATTCCTCAGACCTCATTGTAGTAAAAGCCTCACTTGTTGTTTTATAGTTGTGAGATAGAGTCTTGCTCTGTAGAGCAGGCTGCCTCGCAGCAGCCTTGGCTTCAAGGTGCTCACTGTGTTCAAAGGCATATTTGTGTGGGAAGGTGCACGTGGGTGTAAGTGTGCATCTGCAAGTGTGTGCGCATGTGTGTGGAGGCAGGAAGGCAATCTTGACACCATCAGACTTGGCTTTGAGACAGGTTCGCTCACGGGCCTGGATCTTTGTGATTCGGCTTGCTGCTGGTCCACAAGCCACTTCCTCTAGGATACTGCAGTGATAAATAAATGTGCTGCACTGTGTTCGAAGTCTTGACCTCAGGTCTTCACACGTGTGCGGCGGGCACTTCACTCACCAAGTCATTTCTACAGCACACACACACTGGACCATCTTATGATCTGGATGCTAAGTGTGTGGCAGGGAAGAGAGGAGAATGTCTTTCTGCTTCATTTCCTATGATTAAGTTATATAGTGAGAAATAAGAAGGAGCTCTGTTTTATCTCTCAGTAACCAAGGCTTAGAAGCCTAGGTGGGGAGTAAATTACTGGAGAGGGCTGCTCACCCCACTGGAAAAGCCCTGAAAACCCTCTCTTCAAGGATTTCCCACTGCCCAGATGTGACTACTGAGAAGTCATGGCACATCGGCTGGCTGCTCAGCATAGGACTGGCTTGTCATGCTGGAGAAGGATGGCCCTGCTGTTGATGTTGAAAATGTTTGGGAAATACAGAGAAACTTTCCTTTTATGCTCTGCACTTCACAGATCTCCAAACAGAGAGTGGCTCGCTGACTTAGCACTAAGGCCTAAGTTAGCTCTGTAAGTGTCCAGCAAGCCCAAAGGAAAGCTAAAAAAAGCACTTGGCTGCTAACGTCTACACCGTGTCCCACAGCTCAGGGATAGAACTTGAAGGCAATCGCCGTAGAGAATGCAAGGCTGTATGGGGCGGGAAGGAGAGACTTAGATTTGGATGACAGGGTCAGACATTTCTCACTAGCATCCAGACCTTAAGTGACCTTCCTAAGCTTTGACGTCTTAATCTGTAGAATAGGGATCACAATATGGGGACAAGCAAGAATGTGCTTCTAAAGCACGGACTGTGCTCAAATGCACATTCTCCACGTTTTAGACATTGCCATTGACTTTTCTATGTCAGTGTCGTCTCTCCATACAAGCCTTCAAATTATCCTTACCCACCGTGCTAATTGACTTTTATGTCACTCAGCCTGGTGTTTCGGTCTTAACCCTGAAATATTCATTTTTTAAAAGCACATTGCTTCTTCCTGAAAACTCTGCTTAAAAGTTGTTCTTATAAAATACTGAACTCAACATTTCTATGTAGCACTTTTTTTCTACAATGGAATATGTTTTTGGATATACTGATTTGGGAAGTTCAGAGAAATTACACAAAGCATTGGCTTCACAGGCAAAAGTTAAGTACTCTACTGTGCAATAAACTACAATGACTACAGAAATATAAAATAATTTGTTGTTACAAATGTCTAGTTTGCTTATTTCAGGGAATTTAGCTATATAGTCATATTAGTAACTGCGTCTGTTCTCAATGATATATAAACACTTATGAGCACTTCTGAATATATCATGGATATAAAGTAAGAAAACATACTTATAAATATACAAAGAAATTTCTCAGTTATAAACAGGTTATATACTGAAATTTGACTAGTAAATTACTTACTAAGAACTTAGAATACATTTTATCACTGAAGCAACATTAATACAACATTATGGGTCCAAACCACTTAAAAACACATTTGACCCAGAATTTATCACAAAATTAATAACTGTACATGGGTAAGAATTACCCATAGAAATACACAAATGCCTTTGATTAAACCCAGGGAAATGACCGAAAGCTCTTGCCCTGATGGCTGGAGAAATGGATAAGGAGGGTTGCAAGCTGAGAAGGCAGCTGAAAAGTACTTTACTGTAAGAGGAAAACTCAGACTCAAAAGATCAACAATATAGAGAATGATGGCTGAGCCTACATATGTTATTCTTGTCATCATCATCACCATCATCATCATCACATCCTCCTCCTCCTCCTCATCATCATCATCAACATCTTTACCACCACCACCATAATTATCATCTGGTATTTACAAGAAAGTCAACAGCTACTACCAACAATAACATTAAATATAAGAAATATGCAGGCTGGGATTTGTGGGCAGTGGGAGGAACTAGATGAACCCAGTCAGTCCAGGGGACACTGGTGCTATGGCAGCTTGGGAAAGGCCAGAGACTTGAAAAGGGTGCTTTTACCTCTACTCTCTCTCTCTCTCTGAGTTATCACAAAGCTTATGCTGAGTCAGGCATGGATCAAGCCAGTGATGGGAGACAGACCATGAGAAGCCAGGAGAAAAGTAAAGTGTGTGTGTGTGTGTGTGTGTGTGTGTGTGTGTGTGTGTGTGTCTGCAGATGGTGATGCCACTGTTCACACTGCAGAGTAAACATGCACAGGAAGTCAGAAGCAAGCACAGGGACTGGCAGTGCGCATTGTGACGCTGGTGACGGGAGTGAGAGTGCACTGTAGAACATGTGCCTGCGCGTCCTCACTCCTCCGATGTCTGAGAGCCTCTCCAGGTGCCAGGCCCTCTTGGTTTGCTCTCTAAGCCACCAAGCATGCTTTCGCAGTGCCCTGCTCCGAGCTTCTAGACGATAAAGTCCTTAAGCCTTATACGCTGCCTCCAATTCAGACTCCTGCTCCATTATCTTCAAAGGGCAGTTCTTGTCCCGCCACCATGCCAATCCCCTTCTAGGTTCCTGATCTCCGTAAATCACACTTACTCTCATAGTGAACTTAGGCAAGATCTTGAGAAATCCCTGGTTTGCTGCGTTCACATCTTTCTCTCCATAATTCCTCACACTGTGCATTTCATATTGTTTAACTCAGTATCTTCAAAACAAAGGATGCAAAACTAACTAGCCAGCTAACATCAACGCAATTCCAGCTGGGATAAAGGGAGTCGGCTATTTCCACTCTTTATACCCTTGAGTCTGTTCTTCTTTGAGGTTGAGGACAGGGTTTGAAATGCAAGCCTGAGCACACCCTTCATGCTTGGCAGTCTTTTACAGAGTTCTTGTCCCCCAAAGTCAGTTGCACGTGCAACCTGTCTTCTGACTGTCTCCTTACCTCCTCCTCTCCCCTCACTGCAGCCATGGAGCTGTGCCACACTGATTTCAGAGACTCTGTGACTGGCTTTGGAGGTTACACACTCGCTCATGGATGTCTTCTCTGGTTACTCTGCTTTAAATAATCACTTACGCACATAAGCATATGTGCATGCATGCATGCTCACGTGCACGTGAGCGCGCGCACGCACGCGCACACACACACACACACACACACACACACACACGACCACACTCACCATTCCCTTCTTCTATGCCTTGCTTTGCTTCATACCTTTCATTACCACCTGATATGTTAACATTTCTGAGCTCTTTTGAGACAGTAAAAATGATGTCCAACATGCTCTGTATACACCCATCTCTGTCTACCCCCAAATAGAAGGTACTCAACATACATTTTTATTACTCATTTTGAATGATTTTTGACATCTCACACCTCTAATTATTTTTACGATGGAAAAAAATCGGTTCGTCACAATGACACATAAAAATGCTTTACAACAAAAGGATAATATTGTACCTAGAATTTAAACTTCAGAATTTAATTTGCACAATTGTGTTTTATAAAGTGATTTTAAAAACCAGATAGATTTTACAAAACCAGCTAAGACTTCAAAGAAAGTACCTTCCAGAATTGTGCTCTCGGAAAGGTTAAAATAAACAGGCTGACAAATACTTTAATTGTATTTTTTTTAAATGTCCCACCATGATTTAAGAAGTAATTATGTAACTCATGTAGTCCCACCATGTTACGTACTCACAGTATCCCACGTACACATACTATGTCATGTATTCACAGTATCTTACATACTCACATTATTCCCATGTAGTCACACTACCCCAGCACTCACACCACCCTGTAGACTCACACTATCCTATGTACTCCCACTATGTTACGTACTCACAGTACCCCATGTACACACACTATGCCATGTGTTCACACTATACCGTGTACTCACACTATATCATGGCTATTATGCAAGTATGAGTGATCAAATTCGCAATATCTACAGAGTACTTTCTTTGTTCCAGGCACCATTTGTATTCCTTTATTTAATAATCCACACAGTTACCGAAACAATATCACAAGTTAGCTCCATTTTTTAGATAAGAAAGCTGAGATACCGAAGGGTCAGCTGTCAATACCACACAACTGGAAGATGGAAGACCTGAGATTTGAACTTAAGTGGCCTGGCTCCAGGGTTGGTGCATGTAATGGTCATGAAACGAAACCCAAAAAAAGCAAGCCCTTTAAAAAAAAATCACAGAGTATTGTTACAAATGATTGTAACCCATTACTTCTATTACTAGACTTCCTACAATGAAGCCTAAGCAAAGAATGGACACCTTACCATATAAGTGTTGTTTAAATTGTTTGTTTGTTTGTTTGTTTTCTAAGCCAGGGTTTCTCTGTGTAGCCTTGGCTGATATGGACTTGCTTTGTAGACCAGGCTGGTCTCGAACTCACAGAGAACCACCTGCCTCTACCTACCAGAGTGTTGGGATCACAGGAGTGCGCCACCACACCCAGCTGTTTAAGTTGTTTTTACATAATTTGAGCAGGCAGAAAATCCAGAAGGCTGTTAGTGATGAATCCTGCTTTTAGTGTCTTTAAGACTAAATTCTTATTAATCCCATTCCTGATTTTCAACAACTTTGAAATTATTCTCATTGGAAAGTAGAAACTGATGAACTAAAATAGTTCATATACTGAAACTCTTTCAGCACATAATGATACAGATACATAAAGTGAGCTTATTATCTTAAATTTCTGTATCATTGCCATCAGTGTATCTTTTTTTTTAGCAAGACAACCCAATATAACCAATTAAATAACCAATAATAGATTACACTAATGTAAAGGTTACCAAAATAGGTAGAAACTCAACCAAGGGTACCTGTATATAATGTACTTGGCAATTATAGCAATCACCCATCGAATGCATATACTAATACTGTTTTAAAGTCACTATAAACATCTATATGTTAGATTGTCCAATGCTCTGCACTCTACAGGCAAGCTATGCGTTCCAGCTGTAGCAGTAAAATTACTGAGGCTGTAATTCTCTTAATATTTAAATAATATATTAAAATTTAATTTTCAGCACCTGGAAGAATCTGTTTGTGTGCCAGCAAATGAGGTAGCTGGGCCTGGAGCTCCTATACATATGGGACTAAAAAACAACCTATCACAAATAATTACTAAGCCAGAGCAGCTGAAGTCACCACAGTACTCATTTAAAAATCAGGTCAAAGTTGCTTGAATTCTTTTGCATTTTCAAGCTACTCTGTGAATAACTTCTGTGATGTTTATCCTTTTCTATTTTTCTCATATTTAGATATTATTTATTTTTCCTGATAACCATAGATTGAGGTGGAAAGGGCAGCAAAAGGCCTCTTGTGACTTTTTTCTTCTGCTTGAGCTTGGGATATTAAAAAAGAAATTAGCTGCTGACTCCTTAAGAGTTTATCTTAAGCCTTTGGTGACTGCTCTGATTTGCTATATCTGTTTACAGGACGTATTACAAATTCCATGACTACACAGGCAAATCTGAAGCCTGTGCACTATTGTACATCTATGTACATCTGTGGCCTTACAACACATATTACACCTGTAAAGTCGGAGCCTAAGTGGAGACGCACACAACATTGACAAAGTGCTTTTCTATGTGTTTCCAAATACGATATAATCTGACCCTCATACCGAAGAAACATACACGATGATAAGCTTCGCACTTATGATGTAAACACATTGCTGGAAGATGGGACTAGAGAACTCAACATTCAAAAACCACTTTACATGCTTTTGTTTATACTTAGGAACATAAAGTCCTTTCAAAGAATGTCCTTCATGGCCACAGTTCCTAAGTTCACAAACCTGTCTAGAATTAGCTAGGGGTGTATGTCTCCCACCTCTTGGTGTTCCTAATATACACACGAGGAAACAAAGACTCTACAGAGAATTTAGGGGTTTAGAGTGATTCACGTTGCTTTTCTCCAAAGCTCAAGACAAAAAAAAAAAAAAAAAAAAGGAAAAAGAAAATTAATTTGAACGGTGTATTTAGTAAAGAAGATGGCAATGGAAAGAAATTCCTATTAAGTAAAAATTTAATTGCCTCAAATTGTTTTTAGATTTACAAGCAGATCTTTGGCTATATAAAAGGCATCTAAATGTCTAGTTCTGGCCTGTAAATTGTCACATCCCATACTGATATTTAGGAAAGAAATAAAATGAAGATTTGATTTTGTTGGAGGGAATGATGGGGATTAAAGGGTAAGGGGGGAAATTTACCGAGAATTTACACAGTATTACCTTCAATCATTCTGATGCAAGTCATTCATACCACCCCCGCGCTAACAAGACATCCAATTTACTAAACAATGAACAGTGAAAATACATTTAAAAGGTACAAATGACTGTCCGAAGAATGACACTGAAAAATATTAAGTAACAGCTCTACCTCAAGATAAGCCTCCGCATTAGAGGGTTTTAATGAAGAGAGCCTTCAAAGGCTAAATCAGGAGGCATTGATTAGATTGCCTCTAACTTTGTGTTTTGACACCTTCGTCTTTCGAGGCATTATATTGTCTCTGTGCATCTCACAAAGGAAGCATTTTCACCAGGCCCACACAAGAACAGGAGACAGGGACGCGTATAAAAGGGACTGTCAAGGGTGCGAGCCAAAATGGGTCTCATTTGGATTTCAAGTGAAGAAAACTCCTAATGCATCTCATTACAATGTATGTGAACCTCTGAAAAGAAGGATGGATTGGGATTCTCATCCCTATTAATTTATTGAAATGGATTCAGTTTTTTCCCCCTTGTATATCAGGAGAGACCATGTGTTTCAAGCAAGGTAACAATATTATAGTTCCAATAACCGAGTCTGCTATGATTCTTTCAGATAAAAAGGATGCAGTTTCCTTGATAATTAGAATTTGTGCTTAAAAATAAATCCTACAGCTACGTGGCAATAAATATCCTTTGCTCCAGTCATTTTAAAAGATATGATGAGGTGCCTACATGGCTGCGTTTCAGAGTAGGCCTTTTACCATTTGAAATCCAGGTTTCCACTTACTACTGCCTTTCGCAGGTTGACTTTTTATTTTACTGAGCAACTGTGATCATGGTGTAATTAGGATAACACCAGGGAAAGCTATATTTTATTAAAACACGGTGAAAAGAAAATGAGACAAAGTCTCCACATTTCTAGCTCCAGCAAGAATGAGGTGGGTGCCAAGGTACCCATCAGGTAATTGATTTTTTTTTTTGAAGTATTTATAGTTACCTAATTCTCCAACTTCATTATAATGATACCTACAATTCAAAAAATTCTAGGCCTTAACCACAGACAAAGGCCATGATCTAATGCAGGTAGACATCCCAAATAATTCCACAAATCCACAGGACTGCAGATATAAGACATATGCTCTCATTGCTCCTTAACACCATTAACATTTAGAGATGATTGATTATGTCATACCAGTAGCATTCTGTGAATTCAGAGCTGATCTATTTTTTATGTAAATCATACAACCTGCTAGTCAAATTAAAGGTTAAATATACATAAAGTCTTAAAATAAAATACAGATAATCTTTCACATAGAACACGGACCCATGATATGCACGGTCAAATGTAACAGAAGCCACGGATTCATGGGAGGCCTCCTGTTTAAACCCAGAAAATCAGCAAGACTACGTCCTCCTTACGTTGCAATGCATTTTAATACAAGGGAAATCATATGTCCACAGCTAAGTAGAATTTAAAATTATAGCCGGAAAACACAAGTAGAAATAAATGCACAATCATAAATGAGAAAAGAACTCGCTATAAACAAATTCATATTCATTATTTACATATTTTCACAGATGTGATTGTAAATAAGCCACAGAATAGATAGATATAAATCAGACAGTATGTGAACATACATGTTGATATGTATGCATATATGTTATTTAAGCAGTAGAAATCTACATATGAATGACCTCAAATCACTTTAGCAAATTTCATATAACTTTGGTTTATAATTGTTTTTATAAGAATGTTTCCAAACCATCCTGAAACATAGACAATGGGATTTTTTTATGAATTATAATTAAGTTAGAATGATATATGTTTCTTATTTTTGTCTTGACAGTTCTTGTGTTCTCAGGCAGAGCCCATTACAAACAAATATACAGCAGGTTACTTGCTGAATAATGTATTTCTAGTAGTTACAATTACCAGGGAGTTGCCTAAGATCTACACATAAATACATATTTTGAACTTAATTTTTATTACTGCATTGAATACATGAATATATTTTATAATCTACTTACAAAGCAGTTAATATCTGAGTTTTTAAAGGACATAACAAAGGTAGTCATACTACCTTTATGACATAAACTTTATGGCATTATGAATAAAACTGACAAGTATAAAATTTGCTCCATAAAATAAGTGATATACTTATGTTAATTTACCTTTTTAAACATATTATGTGTTGCTCCATTTTTTTTTGACAAGGCTTCCATTCATACTAGAGACATGTTGAAAAACACTATATTTTTCTCTCAATAAGGAAAATCACTTTACTCACTATCATGCTTGTTCTGTCTCAATAAAAAATCAATCATCAAATGCCTGCTTCCAAGTTTTACTTGTTAAACTGCCAATTTATGCATACAGTTTGGCTCAGCAGAAATTCACTCAGCACCATTTCTTTCATTATTATAATTTTGTACATCTTATAAGATGCTTTACACTCAGGGGGAGGAATTGGTTTGAAAGTTTTCTCATGCCTCCACAAAGCAGGTCCCATTACAGCTCAAGTAGAGTGGTGTGTTGTGGCTCCAAATCTTCATTTTTAAAGAAAAAGGAAAACTGTAACATTTCTATGATTTATCAAAGTATTAGGGGTCTGGCTAATCCCACTGACTGAGGAGGCTGAATCGCTTGTCTAAATGGTAGTGATGTCAATGTCACATATGTGGTTATCTTTTCATCTTGGCCCATTCTTGAATGTAAAAATCAGATGATTGAAGGACATTTCACTGACCTGTTATGGCCTCTGCGACTCTCAAACACAATGATAGTATTCCTTATATAAGAGCCACATTTTGGAGAAAACCAGCTTCATCAATGATGCCTTTGCGACATCTGGCGGTCCTTAGGATATATAAAAATTACTTTTTGTTTTTCCAAATCTATCAGTACTTGAAATTCCAGTCCAAAAGCCTTTGATTCCCCCTAGCGGGGGCACAAAAGCACTCTGGCCTGCAGAGTAGGTTGTGGGCTACCATGAATCCATATGGTGCAAAAGGTCACAAATCTTGAGATGTGGTGACATCATGACAATAAGACACTTTCTAGACACAAGCTGACCCATTTTGAATATAAAAAGGACCCTGATCACATGTTCCCACACATTTAAAACCATAGAGAAAAGAGAAATATGCTAAGTGTCCCAAGCAGAAGCTGAACACTTGTGTTTGAGAGCACCTATAGTTCTCACACTTAAGGAATACTATGCAGGGATTTCCAGCCAGACTGCTCTAAATGATCTAACAGCTGTTTTATTATGTTACAGGTTGAGGCTCAGTAAATGGTAATACGAGGTGAGAAGTGGCCGAAGCACAGGGTGCATGCCCCTATGCACTCTTTGGCTGTTTTGTAAATTATTAATGTGCTCAAATGAAGCTTGTTCCTCATGTTCTGCCTCTATTTATAATTTCAGGAGAGCATAGAACTTGAATATTGCTTTACGCAGAAGACAGAAACATCTTCTTTGGATTTGTGGTCTTGTCTTACAGGCAATTCAGTATGAAGAGAAGGAAAAGAAAACTGGTTTCCGTCTTCATCACCCTCTCTACAGTCACATTTGTTGTCCATATTGAGAAGTAAAGACTCCACTAATTCTTTGCTAAGCAGGAGAAAGTTACACGTGTTTTATAATGGGTATTTCAATTAGGCTGAGTCTTGGTGAGGTAGCACACTGTAGTAACACAAACAAATACAAATGGACAGTGTTGATTCTCTGTGCTCGACTATCATTTCAAATATTTGTCTTTATAAATCTGTATTATTTTGGCTATAAAGTAAGGCTTCTAGTAGAATTTCTTCTAAAGAAAAGACCTTGTTTTCTAAAACAACTTAACAACTTTAATAAATCTCTTTCTCCTTTTCTCTCTCTCCTTCCCATACTCTCGTGTGTGTGTGTGTGTGTGTGTGTGTGTGTGTGTGTGTGTGTGTGTACACTGCATTTGTGTGCATGTCTGTTTTGAGGTCAGAGGACAACTGGGCACCATGAGATATCCTACTGGGACTTGGTGTTCTCTGATTAGGCTGGGTGAACAATAGATCTGATCTGCCTGTCAGCACCACCCAAGCATGAAGATTTTATGTATATGTATGTGTATATATATATATATATATATGTGTGTGTGTGTGTGTGTGTGTGTGTGTGTGTGTGTGTGTGTATAAAATCACTATGCCCAACCTTTTACGAGGTTGTAGTAGATGAAACAACCTCAGGTCTTTGGCTGTCCTAATAAGCATTTTACCAACTGACTGATTTTCCAAACCCCTATAACCAATATTTACAATATATATATTATATCTGGTTTTTCAACTGAGCCATAGCTTTTAAGTAGTCACTGGAAAAGATATTAAGCATGCATTCATGACTTACATTTAAGCACATCTTATAAGTCATAATTGAACCCCTTATTTTCCTTTATAAGTTGGCATGACAGGAAGCACCTGTCTTCCGTAGACCTGGGAGCCACTTGAGCTCAAGAGCTAGCGAAAAACCTGAGCACCATAGGAAAGCCAGTCTCAACAACAAAAACAAAACGAGTTCTAACTTACTGAAACTGTAAAAATGGTACACATGTTTAAAGTTCTCAGATGTTTTCCACTAGATACAGACATATAGCTCTTAGAATAATAGCAATTTCATTTGATAGTATATTTAGGATAAAACTGAAACAAGCACAGAAATCTATATTTTAAAATTATTCTACTTTCTCCATGTAAATAATGCAAAGTGACAAAAAGTGATAATGTATCTTATTGTTAATGTTTACAAGAATCTTGATCTCAGTAACTAGTCTGATACAAAAAACTTTAGTGTCCATTATTTTTTGAAAGAAATTGTAAGAGAAATAAAGTAAAATGATCCATTTTCACTACAGAATTTGCCAATATTTCAGATTCTGCTAGATAGTTTGATGGATAAAGTTCACATTGAAAGGAAACACTGAGTAGGATGGCGGCATTTAGTCAAGCAGCTTTCATTTGCTCCAAATGCATGTCATAGAACACAATAACCATTGCAATGACAGCTAGAAAAGGTGACCATAGAAACACATTCTCAGCTTTTATGTTGAGGAAATAACTTTGAATAAGGATACTATCAAATACACAATCTTTCTTTCTAGGACTTCTGAACTGAAAATAAAAAAATAAAGTTTAAATTTTAAAGAAAATTTTGTTATGTTGAGGTCTTTTAGACACAGATTTTCAAGGTATTCTGAGAAATATTATACAACTTTTAGGGGCCATGCCCTAACAAAATGCAGTTTTGCCTTCAATTTCTAACACTAATAAATATAAAGTTGTTTTGTCATCTAAATATTCCTTGTTTTGTTAAGTTGGAAGCAGTGAAAATTAGGATGTAGGTCTCACAAACTGAGACACAAATAAAGAAATGAACGAACAGCTAACAAAAGACAAGGTTGTGGGATACAGTAAAGGAGAATTAATATAAGCATAATTTGTATTCCTAAAAAATAAATAATGTAGTGGATAAAATAGCCAACACTATAATCTCCGAAACTTGTGTAAGACTCAAATGGATAGATTGCAAGGACATAGTAGTTGCTTGTCAAAACCGATGAAGCTTGTTAAAGTACAAGCTACAAGCTGGTGAGATCACCGAATTTCAAGGATGACTGTGCTACATCCTAAGGACTTTTAAAAACCATGATCAAAGCCTGGACTTGAACAGAGAAATAAAAGCATAGACAGCAGTCATGTTCCCTTTACGCAAGTATCCCATGAAATTTTACATTAACGGAACAAGGAGGGCCACTTTTCACATCCATTGGGTAGGAACATCAAGTAGGTGGGTAACAGCAAAGAGGTTTTTCCAATCCCTGTTACAGGCATCTGCTACTATCTGAGAACGTTCTTAGCTCTGGGGTTGGTGGAAGCTGGGCGTCTGTTCACACACTCCAAAGGACTCAGTAGTCGCAGAGTTGGATGTTGGGTCATACACAAGACACGGCTATTGACAGAGCAGAGGATGGCTCAAGACAATTTGTCTCTGGACTTGCCACATTCCAACCCCTCGTATCATTAGGTATCTAACCAGTCATCCTTTTTTAGGTGTGGCTTCTTCCCAGGACTCTGACTTCAGCATAATGAGTGCTTTTCAAAGGTTAGATGCAGTTCCCCTATGGATAATCACCAAAATACTTAATGCTTAGGTTTTCAAAACTTGAAAGCGCTTGGCACCCTCAGAGTGCTTCCACCTTGAGTTCATGGAAGACTGTTCGCCAAAGGGATATTGTACTCCTGCCCTGGTGGGCCCTGGTGGGTGCCTTTAAAGTCCTGTGCCCCCTCTGCCACCAGGCCTTCCCAGTGCTGAGGTCTGAGCGGTTCTTAGTTCACTGAGGTCAATGGGCTGCATGCAGGGCTGCTTCTTTCAGAGTGAACTGGTTTCCCCTGGTGATGCTGAAGCTGGCCGGGAAGAATGACTGGAATTTGGGAGCCAGGGGAGGTTTATGCAGAAGAGAACCTAATCCTAGGTACCTTACAGGGCAGCAGCAGACAGTGACCCAGATCCCATCAAACTCAGCGGGGACTACGGCGAAAAGCACCTGCAGGGTTGGTTTCATCCTATATGTACAGTAATGGACCTGAAAATGTTTGAAAGCAACGACCTTTCGGGATAAATCAAGCCACATAAGAGAGAGTACCTTCTGCCAGGAACTATTTAGTGGCCTAGAACTGCTTGTGAACATATTAGGCACAGAATAAATATTTGCTGAATTACTGAACTTTGAACAACTTAGAAAACATGGTCATGTGATCAGCTTATTTCAAAAGCTGGTTACACAAGGCCAGTCATACCTTTTCCAACTAGTAGCAAGCCATGCTCTGTTGATAATGTCCGCAGTCCATGAAATGTGTGTGTGTGTGTGTGTGTGTGTGTGTGTGTGTGTGTGTGTATGTGTGTGGGGGGGGAGGGCAAGAGGGAGGGAGAGAGGGAGGGAAGGAGGCAGAGGTATAGAGAGAGACAGAGTCAGACAGAGACAGAGAGACATTGATTTGAATTATTGGTTGTAAGTTAGTTGTGTCTTGCTTGTATAACTTGTCTATATTTCATTTGTATGTGCATTTTAGAAGTAGTTTCTAAAGTTAGCACACCGAGTGATGGGTTCCCTATGGAATTTGTTCTTCCTCATCCTCTTCCTCCTCTCACCTGCCTCTGCCCTGCTGGGCTTCCCCCCTCCCAAATAGCATTCCTCTGCTTTCCTATCCTATAACGGATTCCTTTTTCCTCACCATTTCCCCAACTTCAGATCTCTTGTTCACTTCTCTGCATCTCCTTTCTACTTTCATGACCTACACATCACAACTGTGCGCGCATGTGCGTGCACGCACACACACACACACACACACACACACACACACACACACAATATCTACTGACTATGAATTCTGATCTGAGTTGGAGAGGTGACTTAGCAGTGGAGTGCTTGCTGTCCTCCTTTCCACACTCCCTTCTCCGTGTGTGTGTGTGCATGTGTGTGTGTGTGTGTGTGTGTGTGTGTGTGTGTGTGTGCGTGTGTGTATGTGCCCTGCTCCAGGATCAGTAATCCTTACCCAGTTCCCTTATCTGTACCATAAGTGTTGGCCTTATGGACTGAATCTGGTGGTGTTTCTTGGTTTTAGACTCTGGGTAAATTTCGTAAGTACTGCTTCCTAAGTAGAACTGAGCAGTCGGTTTATATGGTCCCTGGCGTTATGTGAGGGAGACTTCAATCTCACTCTTCCTTGAGGTCTGTTACGTTGTTTATATCATCGTGATTTGATCTTGGTAGTCCATACGTGTGTAGGAAGGACAACTTTCAGGACTGGGTTCTCAGTTCACAGCTGGCTCAAGGGATTGAACTCAGGTCGTTAAGTGTGTCCAGCAAGAACCTTCACCCCCTGAGCCATCTCGTTGGCCTGATTCCCTATATTTCACTGAAGACTATTGTAACATCTTTTTTTAATCTCCAATTTCATTAATTTGGGTTTTTCTCTCTCTTACGTTTTTAGTCAGTTTGGTTAAAGGTTTGCTAACGTAAATCATCCTTTCAGAGAACCAATACTTTATTTGGTTCTATGCATTGCTCTTTGGTCTCCATTTTATTAATTATTGTATTAATTTTAATTAGTTTTTCATTAGCATCTACTGCATTTATATCTGATTTATTCTCACTTTCTAGGGTATTGAGATACATCATTAAATTCATCTTTAGATTTTCTTCTTAGCTGTACTGCAGAAGTTTTGGTAAGTTGTTCCATGGTTTTATTTTGATGCTAGCCATTTTTTTTTCATTTTGTTTTGTTTTAGGATCACAAAGAGGTGGTCTTAATTGATAATTCAATCTCTACATACACTATTGTGCAAATTAAGGATGTATCAAAAATTCAGTTATGATACAAATGCATCACCATTCATATGAAACTATTGAGTTGGCAGACTGTGGTGGTAGGTTAGTAAATAGCATGAAGATTAAACTCGGCTCCATGAGATCTTAGTCTTCCACAAAAGAACTCGCAAGCTACCTAAGATGCCCAAAGCAAGTCAGTCAGGTTTGGCAGCACACAGCTCAGGAAGCTGACGCAGGAGGGTTGCAGGTTCAAGGCTGGCCTGCACTATACAGCAAAACCATGGCTCAAGAAATTGGCGATAAAAACGTTTTTTTTTCCTTTCATTTACTTGTCTGTATTTATTTCCTTGTAATTAATATCTCTTTTTTCCCTTTTTTTTATTAATTTATTCTTGTTACATCTCAATGGTTATCCCATCTCTTGTATCCCCCCATTTTTCCCTCCCTCCCATTTTCCCCTTATTCCCCTCCCATATGACTGTTCCTTAGGGGGAGACCTGGTGGCACTCAGAGGAAGGACAGCAGGTTACCAAGAAGAGACTTGATAAAAGCGTTTTAAAAAGCTAGCAGTTTCATTAGGAACCAGAAAGCATATGCTCACTGGGAACTGTCAGACCCTCCATGTGCTCTGCCTCACAGTCCTGTGCTCCGACAGTGATCCCACGGCCTCAGGATCCTCTCTAAGAACAAACTACTGTTTCCCAGTTCTAGGCAAACAAGATGGCAATTCATACACAAGGGTTTAAATAAGACCTTTCCGTTCAAAAGAAAACTAATGCACCTCCATAAATTAAGAAGAAACTCTCATGAAAATGCTGACCAGGCGAGGTGGCCATCTCTGTGAGCATCATAGCCAGTGGGGTAAGCTGCGGAGGAGGGAGAGCTGAGGACTGTCCTACATACTCGGCTCCATACATCCCGGCTAAGTGAGCTGGCTGGCTCCTTATGAGAGCTTCCAATTGGCAGGTCTAAGCAAACCACCGGGAAGCACTCCCTGGGGGTAGACTTGAAGCCTGGCCCGTGGTTCCCACTCCTGATATCATATAAGCCAGAACTCAAACTTGCTAGGGTAGCGAATGTGGCCTCTGATTATCACTTTTTGGGGGGGGGGGGGATAAAAGGGGAAATGGCTATTGCAGGACTGAAGGAGAAGAGGGGCCATTACACCGTTACCCACAGTTGCTCTGCCCGAGGCTGGGAGTTGGCAAAAGGCTGAGAAAGCTCAGGAGACACTCTCTCACGCCGTTCACAATGATCTATGGGTGCACACCTGTTACCCCATTCCGTTCTTCATGTCCCAGCAAAACAATGGCCACGGAGCTGGTTGTAGTACCAGCACACGACAGCACTAAGAGCTGGCTAGGAGGAGCTTTCGGGACAGCGCAGAAGAGAGACTCAAAGAAACCAATGGCTTCTCAGTTCTGGCCTTACAGAGAGTACAGGTACCGTGCTTTCAGGACACGCTGGCTTGATTTCCAAATGGATCGTTTTATTTCCCCCCCCCCACCCCCCCACACAAGACAGCCACACATTATAAATTCTGAGCATGTGACAGTCACATGATTTCTTCAGTAAGCTCCAAGGTAGATCCCGGCTCTCCTGAGGTTTCAAACGTTAAAGCTTTCACCACAGCCGCACGTTCCTGTTCCTTTGATGTCAGGGTTATTGAAAACAAACTCACTGCATGGTTTTTCCTCCACATAGTCCATTTCGGTTCCTAAAAGTGTTAGCTGTGCTTTCTTTTCAATGAACACTCTGACTCCATCTTGAATAACTTCTTCATTTACTCCAAGCTATAAGATAGGCCCCTAAAGCCCCTGGTTCACACGTCAGCTTTCAGACCCACATGCGCCGGCTTGTCTTTCAGAAACTGTTTTATCTTGCTCACAACTGAGGGGGTCAGTGTGAGCTCCGCCTGAGTGGGCTGCAGCTTCTTCCTCTTGCTCACGGTCCGCACCATGGTGTGGACCAGGCTGGAGGGTGGGACCTTCGGCCTCTCCATGGACACGGTGGATGTTTTCCAATGGTAGACTTTTTTTTTTTAACTTCTTCCCTGATTTTTTTTGTTTCTTTTTTCTTTTCCTCTTTCTTTCTTTCTTTTTTTTTTCTTTCGTTGTTGTTTGTTTTTTTTTTTTGTTTTGTTTTTTTTCGAGACAGGGTTTCTCTGTGTGGCCTTGACTGTTCTGGATTGCTCTGTAGAGCAGGCTGGCCTGGAACTCGAACTCACAGAGAACCGCTTGCCTCTGCCTCCAGAGTGCTGAGATTAAAGGCATGTGCCACCTCACCAGGCTGATTCACTATTTATTAAAATATATTGTTCACTCTTCATATATTTTTATAAACCTATGGATGCTTTGTGGTCTATTAAAGAGGTCACTTTGTAGGTGAGCTACTGACAAGGATGCATATTCTCTAGGAACTGGGTGGAATGTTCTTTAAATACCTGCTGAGTCAGGCAGCATAGGGTAGAGTTGAGCTCTGAAGTTTCTTTGCTGATACTTAGTTTGGAAGATCTACAGATAAGGATTGTATTGGTGTCTTCTCCTGTTAATGTATGAAGACCCATCATGCCTTTCATGAAATTAGGCATGCTGCACCCATACATAGTTACAGTTGTTAACTATTAATATACAATGACTTCCTCTGTCCCTTGTGCACAGTTTTGATTTTAAGCCTACAATATTTATTAGATACTGGGACATAATGCTAGCTTGTTTCTAGTCTTTGTTTGTTTGACAGTTTGATATCCGTCCTTCAACTCTCTGTCTGGGGTACTTTTGACAGTAATATGTGTCAGGTCATGTTTTAAATAGAGTCAGAGGGTTTGCATCTTTTAAATAGTGAATTTAGTCCACTGACACTTAGGGTTATCGTTGAGAGGAGTTTGCTATTTTGTATATTCTAGCTGTTCTTGTGTTTACTGGATTATTGCTGGTTCGCTCTTGTTAGTATTATGTCTGTGTGGGATCCTCTCCTTCCTGTTTCTCTTCTGTCTCTTTACTCTCTTCATCTTCTTTTCCTTACGTGTATGATATTATTTTGTTTTCTGCAATGCTTGCTTTCTGGTTTTTACTTGTCTTCAAACATTCTTAGTTCTCTGTGAATCTGAAGAGATAACACTGCCGGTTATCACAGCCATTTTTTTTTTTTTGGCAGTGATTTATTTACTTTTAGGGCTTAAAATACATCATTCCATACTTGTTGGTAAAAGATCTTACATTATTCTGATGTATTGGCCTCTGTAGGTGAGTTGATAATTTCCTCTTGCGTTATTTTGTATTTTTTGATATTATGTCATAAAGAAGCTCTTCCCTGATCAAGCGTGTTTTGGACTCTAAATGTCTCCTGTATTTGCATGACCATTGCTTTCCTTAGCCTTAGCAAATGCCTGGCAACTATTTCATTTGATGAATTGTCTATGTATTCAGAAATTATCCTAGTCTTCAGGTGTTTTGATACTCACTGAACTGTTCTGATGTCTTAACTGTCTTAAGGTCACTCTATCCCTGAGATTAATTCTTCTGCTTGGTCTTGCCTGTTGATAATGCTTTCTATGGAGTTTGTTTCTTTTTTATTGGAATATTTATTTTTCATAATTTGGGTGCATGTATGTCTGTGAGTAGGTATGTGTGCATGAGTGCAGGTGCCTGTATGGGCCAGAAGATGATGTCAAGTGCCCTGCAGCTCAAGTTACAGATAGTCACACACTGCGTTGTCTGACACAGGTTCTAGGAACTGAACTCAGGTCCTGTGTAAGAGCAGCGCAGGCTCCCAACTACCGAGCCATGAGTCTAGCCCCTGCATCTTTTATTTGAACAATTAATTGCTTCTTCTGGGTCTTTTACAGGATCTGAGTTTCTGTGCTGAAATTTTCCTTTAAATTGCTGACCATTTCATTGAGATTGCAAGTGTTCTTTCCTTGGTCCTCAACTGACCTTCTCTCTTTATTTACCTGTGTCTGTGAGTATGTGAGTACTTTGCCTGGCAGTTGATGCTTTTTAAAAGAGGACCGAGAACTACTTTCCCGGTATGTGAGCTTCCTTTATTTGCTAACACGTAAGAAAGAGTTTCTGGGGGCATTGTTTGTGCCTGTTTTCTCCCTCTCTGTCTTTGTTGTCTGCAATGCATGCTTTGCATTGGTATGTGTTCCACTTAGCCCCCACCATAGAAACTTCTTCGTGTTTTATTTTACGTGAGTCTTCCCGTTGAGTCTTTTTTCACTTGGATTTGTGCTCATCACTACTTAGGAGAGGCACTGATTGCTGCAACATACAATGATTTGATAGCAGCCCCGGTGTTAATTTGAGGCAGAAGACATTTCTGTAATTCACTCCTGTTTCAGACAAAGTGGGGGACGGCAGTACTGGGCTACTTTTGGGTACGCTGTAGTCTAACACCTTAGAGCTAACGGTGTGAATAGTTCATGGGTCAGCTGGGGAGCAAGTGGGAAGAGGACAAGGAGGAGTGAGGTATGAATGAGAGGGTAAGTATCATTTAGAAAAAGAAGACACAATAAAGACAATATTATAGCGTGGTCCTGAGAAGGAAAGGACTGTCATCAATACCTATTCAGGTGAGATACAAAAGGATGTGGCTTCAACACAAAATGACCCAAGAGGCTTGTGAGTTTGAACACCAGGGTCGTTAGCTGGTGGCACTATTTGGAAAGGTTGCAGAACCTTGAGGAGTTCAAGCCTTGATGGAAAAAGTGAAATGCTGGGGGCTTGGTAGCCTGACCCCACTGCCTGTTCTCTCTCTGCTTCCTGGTGGTGCTGCGGCTCCACTCTCCCTGTGGTGATGGACTACACCCCATCTTAAGTTGTAAGCCAACCCCCCCTCCCCACCTAAGTTCCTTCTTAGCAGGTATTTGGTCACAGAGACAACAAAAGTAACTAAAGCTAATTGAAGATAAAAACGACTGGACACCTGAAGTACAAATAGTGAATGAAACCAAATTCGAGACAGTAACATCTCTCTCAACCACCCCTGACTCTACCACCTGCATCTTTTATTTGAAGAAGCAATTGTTTCTTCTGGTTCTTTTTCAGAGTCTTTTTCCTTATTGTCGGGAATGCATTTCTTCTCTGTCGTTTGAGGTAGTCTGCTAGCTTCAGTAATTCAGACAACTTAAGCACGTATGTATGTCTTTTCTGCAGAGACACATTTCTGTGTGGACTCTACTTTCTGTCAGAATCCCCCCAATCTGAGGACATTCCGCACACCTCAGAAGACAGATACAGCTTCACTCTTGGTGTTTGGGGTGTTTTTCTTACACAGAGTCAGTGATCTGTGACTCCCTCTGGGAGGATGCAGGCCTATCTGCTGCTGTTTATACTGGTCAGCGGGTAGTATGTTCCCAACTGCACCAAAGCCAGCAGGGAGGCTCCTGTTTCAGCAGCAACCATGGGCAGGATCTGGAGCAGGAGGTATTTCCCTGGTAAACACCATTGACTGTCCCAACAGCAGTGCAATGCTGCAGTCACCTGTTGGCATCACTCCTGACTGCTTTTTTCGTCTGCTCTTAGCTCTGCGAGGCCCATTTCTCTTTCTTCACCTCACCTATTCTTTATTTTGCATCTTCTCCATCACTGAACTTCTGACATGTCTTCTAATCTACCCGAATTTCTCAAAATGCAATCCACTTAAAATGCTTTAGTTGTCCTTTAGGGAAAATCAAGGCTCCTGAAACTGAGTTCAGTGTACACTGATCCAATTAAGAAATTGGACAAAACTAAAAGGACAGGCAGGTAACTTCTCAAAGACCTTGAAAAATCCACATTAGCAGCAGGAAGAGGACAACTAGAAGGAATTGACTGAGACGCAGTGAGGTTTTTTGTTTGTTTGTTTGTTTGTTTTTTTAAGCTCTCATCTTGTTTTGACCCTATAGAGAGCTGACTCACAAACAGGTGTAATAAGAAAATTCTTACAGAGAAGTCCTTTATTGTGGCCAGAGGGCAGAGCTGCTGGAGGTGTCTCCTTAAGCCACTGAGTGTGGGTTTCCCCCCAGTTCAGCTCTGCACTGTGGCCAGCTCTCGTACCCCATCTGCACTGCACGGCTATGATCTGGGTAGCATGAGCATCTACAGGAAGAATCCTGAGGAAACAATCTATTGATTCACTTACAGAATTAGGCACCGCCTTCAGCTGTCTTCTCTCTGTGCACTCCCATGTCCCTTGCTTCTAGAAGATTCTTTCCCTTCTTTCCCTGACTAGGAAAAGTTCTCTGGACATTGAAACTATTGTCATCGTCTGTGTCAAGAACCAAGGGAGAGGACAGAAATCCACCATGTAGTATTGCACAGCGGCGTCCCTTTTCCTAGTACCTCTGTTGGCGGGAACAGATTTAGTCCTTGGCTCTCCTGTGTTCTTACTACTGTTACCATGGCAATGCAGATAGGAGACAGAAGCTGGCCATGGGTAGGACAGGGTAGACAGAAAGCAAAGAAGAAACCAAAGGCATTCATATTTTGAATAGTCAGCTGTTATGACAAGACTGCACGGGCAAAAGTATATGAAGTAAAAAGCACTTTTGGAATAATTTACAGAATGACGTTCTAAGCAGGTAAGCACATTAGCTGAAGTAAAAATTTTATAACAATGTCATCACAAAAGAATAAATATCACAGAGTGTGGTGGTCTGAATAGGAATGGCCCCCACAGATGCATGTCTTTGAATGTTTGGCCCAAAGGAAATTGCAGTATTAGGAGGTGTGGTCTTATTGGAGGAGGTGTGGCCTTATTGGAGGAGGTGTGGCCTTATTGGAGGAGGTGTGGTCTTATTGGAGGAGGTATGGCCTTATTGGAGGAGGTGTGGCCTTATTGGAGGAGGTGTGGCCTTATTGGAGGAGGTATGGCCTTATTGGAGGAGGTGTGGTCTTATTGGAGGAGGTGTGGTCTTATTGGAGGAGGTATGGCCTTATTGGATGAGGTGTGGCCTTATTCGAGGAGGTGTGGCCTTATTGGAGGAGGAGGTGTAGCCTTATTGGAGGAGGAGGTGTAGCCTTATTGGATGAGGTGTGGCCTTATTGGAGGAGGTGTGGCCTTATTGGAGGAGGTGTGGTCTTATTGGAGGAGGTGTGGCCTTATTGGAGGAGGAAGTGTGGCCTTATTAGAGGAGGTGTGGCCTTATTGGAGGAGGTGTGGCCTTATTGGAGGAGGAGGTGTAGCCTTATTGGAGGAGGTGTGGCCTTATTGGAGGAGGTGTGGCCTTATTGGAGGAGGTGTGTCACTGAGGAAGGTAGCTTTGAGGTCCCACATGCTCAAACAAGGCCTAATGTGGCAGTAACCTTAGGCTCAAGATATAGAACCTCAGTCCCTTCCCCAGTACTATGTCTGCCTATATGCTACCATGCTTCTTGCCATGATGATAAAAGATTAAGTTTCTGAAGCTGTACGCCAGACTCCAATTAAATGTTCTCCTTTATAAGAGTTGCCGTTGTCATGGTGTCTCTTTACAGCAATAGAAATCCTAACTACGACACGGAGGAAATAATCGGCAGACTTGAAATTGTGATAGGCCGAGTAATAGCCCCTAGATGGCCATAGATTAACTCACAGGACCTGTGGATAACACTTCACACAGCAGAAGGGGCATCAGGGATAAAAAGTAAGCTAAGGATACAGAGATAGAGGATTACCTTGGATTATCAGGTGGGCCTGGCACAATCATAAAGATTATTATAAGAGGGATTCAGAAGGTCAGAGAGGTGATATAGCAACAAAGCCAAGAATGAAGTGATGTGTTTTGAAGATAGAGAAATGGGCATACAGTATTCCATAATAACAACGAAGAAATAACAACCCCTACAATCTTACATGTGAATACCCTTAACAATTGATGTCTGAAAAACATAAGGCAAAGTGTGAGTGAATTTAAAGAAACGGGTATTATAGAAAAAGCAGTCACAAGAGCAAAGGCGCAGGAGAGCTAAGAAATAACCCATATGATAGAGCATGCATTACACAGTAACCCACAAACAATGCCAGAAGTCTATTCATTTCAAGTATATATAATGGTCACTAAGATAAACTTCAAATTTCCACAAAAAAAAATGTGGTTATAGACCAAAATGTTCTCTTTCCAAAACTGAGTTAAAGATATCAAAAATATCTGAAAAAACTATGACAGAGACATCTAAAATTACAACATAAATAATCCATGGCTCAAAAAGGAATTATTAAGTCCAGTTAAAGTATATATTTAGCTAAATGAAAATAAAAAATATAGCATATCAAAGGCTTTAATGTGCAGTACCTAAAGGGAAAATTAGAGTGGTAAACTTCTGATTTTGAAAAGATGGTATCAAAACAGTCATGTAGGATTCAACCCTAAAATGTTAGTAAAAAGTATAACACAGTGAAGTGAATAAATGCTACAGGTAGAAATCAATAAAATTTTAAACAAAAAAAGAAAAAATTTTGAATTAATTGAAATAAAAGTCAATGGAGATTAACAAAATATTAAGCCTCTAGTTACCCTCCCTGTTAGAAAGAGACAAGTGCAAAAACAATAAACAAACAACCACCACCACCACCAACAACAGAAAACAGGGAATAAGAGTCAAAGCCTTCTCCAATCTACTAAAACAATGCTGTTTCATTGCTAAATCCATGCTAACCTAGTCACACCACAATCAAACTTTTGAAAGACAATGACAAAATGTTAAAAACAGAAAGAAAAACTAGCTATAGACTTGGAAGCAATAATATTTTTATGACTGAGTTTGCATCAGAAGCAACAGAACTCAAACAGAAGTGACATGATACTCTCAAAGTGCTGAAATAAGAAAACTCTCAACCAAGAATCCAATGTATAACAAAATTGTCCTTCAAAAACTATTGCAAAATAAAGTCATTTCTACATCAACAAGAACTATTTGCTAGCATCTGCCTTATAAGGAATATTAAATGAAGTCTTTCAGGCTGAAAGAAAATGGCACTAGGTAGCAATGACAACCTACAGCAATAAGTAAAGAACATTAAGAGAAAAAGAAATGTACGTAGAAACATGAAAAAGTGAATTCAATATTTAGTTTTCTCAACTTGTTAAAAAGATGTAAGGTTGAGTACTGCAGCAATTGAACATAAATCATTAAAACAAAAACCTTTTCTACTACGCCACGGACCACACAAAAGGAAGAAGGAACAGAACAACAGAGGACTGAAGCTTATGCATTTCACCAAAATTAACCCATCAATCTGAAATAAATTTGATGACATGATTTAAACACGTGGAGGAAGAACTAAGAAAAATACTAAAAAAGATCTTAGTACAAATTCAAGTGAAGAACTATATTCAATGCTACATTAAGAAATATAACACAAAGGAGGCACAGCTCCAAGGAGGCCACAACGATCCATGCTGTGAGACCAGATAGATGAAAAGCAAGTGTATATAAACAAGTCTACAGGGGACAGTTTGCACTCAAGCCACAACGTTTTCTGTAAGACATGCCTTAGTTTCAAAGACACATATAGGAAACACCATGCAGATAGAAACTGTAGGGGAGCCAGAAGGGCTATATAACCCTGAAACTATTAAGTAGACTTTAAGAAAGATAGCCCCGTGGGATTATCTATCCTAGGAATCAGTATCTTGTTATCAACTCAAGATTTTATATCAAGCTCCAACACAAGCACAAAAATCCTCCAAGGGATGAGTCTACCATGCTTATCAACAACAGTTGGTATCAACTGTTACATGTGCAATGATTTTAATAATTTTTAAAATTTTTTGAAAAACAGAAAAATACTTGACATTTACTCATAATAGTTAATTCCTAACAATTAGACCAATTTTAAATATATATTTATCCCTAAGAAAGCTATAGAATATAAAAGCAAAAACTGACAAAAGTGAATAGAAAAAGGCTATTGTAGGTATGGATAACTAGCTATTCATAATTGATAGAACTAGACAGAACACAGGATACCTGTTCAACATTATTAATTGGCTTGACCTAGTTTGTTTACAGAATAGAATATTAATGACATTAGAATAGACATTCTTATGAAGCACACCTGGAACAAATTATACTATACCATCCATTATGTGAGATATATATATATATATATATATATATATATATATATATATATATATATCTCCTGTCCAGCAATATCAATAAATTAATTGTACTGGTAGATATATCTCAATTATATTGTTGCATATGAAAAGTATAGAATAGATACTGTATAGAATAGATATTGAATACAATATGTGGGATAAAGGGAATTTCTAGAGAAGCAAAGCAGGCTCAGGTTGAGACCATGGATAAACCAAAAACTAATATAGGAAATCCATAAACTGTATCGTTTTGTTGGCAAATTCTATGATATATAAACTGTACTTAAATGTACTGACATTTGTCGAATCCAATAATTTTTGTTTGGAACTTTTGTGAATCTTTTAATTTAATGCCTTACATTTTTGCTCTTCTACATTTTTTTTAACATTTAGTGTCAATGAAATGATTTTACTGCTATAAAAACTATCAATTGCATATATTAAGCTTAAAGGTTTACTTAAATAAATACTTTATCATTTCCTTCAATCTGCCTTAATTGTAGATATTAATAATTATTCTTCACATTTGTTAGTCTTTGGTATCATGGAAGAAATTATCAAGTTACTTCTGTAATTTATAATCATTGGTTAAATTCAGAGACGAGTCAGTTTTTACTACATGTATTTTAATTTTGGTGGAAAAATTATTCATTGGTCAGAATTTGATGAAAAATGTTGGAATGCAAGAGGACTTTCAGAAATCAAATACACACCAGAACCCAGTAATAGTACTACAGTGGGCCTGGCAAAATGCAGCAAAAGAAGGACTCCAAAATAGCTATGAATACAATCAAGGACCTTAAAAAATAATATAAATAAATCCTTTAATGAAGCCTGTCAAAACAAACAAATGCATAGATCAAGGAAAAATATTGAAAATCTCAAGCTAAAAAGACAAAATAACATAAAGGCAAACCCATTAGAATAACATCTGACTTCTCAATGGAGAGACTCTAAAAGTCAGAAGGGCCTAGTAGATATTCTACAAACTCCAAGAGATCACAGACAGCACAATCTACTCTGCCTATCACAATAGACGAAGAAAGAAAAACATTACAAATAAATCCAAATTTAAACATTTTATCTAAAAATATAGCTCTACAGAAAACACAAGAGGGAAAACTTAAACTTGAAGAGGTTACTCACACCCGAGAAAACATAAGGAATAAATAATCACAGATAAGGAAATCAAAAGAGGGACAAAACTTACACCACAATAAGAAAATAATGGGAAGCAACACACACATCTTCAATGGTCTCAATTCCCTAACAAAAAGACACAAACTAAAAGAAGGAATGTGAAAACTGGATCCACCCTTCCTCGGCAACCAAGAAACACACCTCACTATCAAGGATAGACATCACTTGAGTAAAAAGGGATCAAAACAGATATTCCAAGCAAATGAACCAAAGAAGCAAGCAGTGTTAAAATTTTGATTTCTAACAAATTCAAACCAAAACCACTAGGAAGACATAGGAAGAATAATTCATGCTCATCAAAGGACAACTCCATCACATTGCAATTCTAGACATTTATTACAAAACACGAGGGCACCGAAGTTCATAAAAGAAACATGATTACAGCTAAGATCACAAGTTGGTTCTCACACACTCATCTTGGGAGATGGCAATAACCTACTATTCCCAGTAGACAAGAACTAAACAGAGAAATGCTAAAGTTAAAATAATGTTATAAATCAAATGGACCTAACAGATATTTACAGAATGTTTTACCTAAAGATAGAAGAATATACCCTCTTCTCAGGAACTCATGGAATTTTCTCTAAAATCAACCACATACTTACATTCCATGCTTCCATGGGTTTGTAAGCTTTATGTTGTTGATATCCAACTTTAATCTGTGGTGGTCTGACAGGATGCATGGTATGACATCAATTTTCTTGTATCTGTTCATTCAAAATCCAGCTATACCACTCTTGCACATATGTCTAAAGGCCTGCACATCCTATTTCAGAAATATTTGCTCATCAGTGTTCATTGCTGCTCTATTCATCATACCAGACTTTGGAAACAGGCTAAATATCTGTCCAAAGGTGAACGGATAATGAAATGTGGTACATTTCCACATTGGAATATTATCCAGCTGTTTAAAAAAAAAACTTTTGACATTTTCGGTTAAATGGATCCAGCTAAAAAAAATTCTGAGTGTGGTAACACAGATCCAAAAAAGAAATATATATTGTCTTATATGTAGAAATGCATATTGTCTTATATGTAGATGTTAGATTTTAAGCCTTCAGTAATCTATATATAATTCATATAATTATAGAGGTTAGGTGTAGCATAAAGATCTCAGAGGAAGAGAAGAATCTCCTAAGGAAGAAAAAATAGAACATGTAGTTATAGAGGGGCTAGAATTGGCAAATTCATCATAGAAGGAGAGCGAAGAGGAAAGATGTTAGCAGAGGGAATACAGGGAAGGACAACTAACAATAAGGGCCATTTTATGAGACATATGGAAAACTACTACAGTAAAAGTGTCATATAATATATACATATATGAAATAAGGAGACACAGAATCATCAAATAAGGGGGACACAAAGGTCCAGCAAGTCATCTCTCACCAACAAGAGAAACCTCCAGTGCCAGAAATGGGTTACACCTAATGGAGTTGTTGGTTAAAGGACTCCATGGAAACCCCAAACAACTCAGACAATTGGAAAAGCTACTGGTTTGTCTCCACAACCTCACATCAAGGCTCTATTGGTGAAGCCAAACAACAGTTACATATCTTATCAGTCATGGAGAACCTGTGCTGATGACACAGAGAAGCTGGAAGGTAACCTGCATGCTACCAGGACAGAAAGAAAAGCACCAAGCCAGTTACAAAACCTTTGATATATGGACATGACATGCCTGCAATAGTGCAGTAGTGGCACAAAAGTTGTGAGAGTAATCAATCACTCTATGATCTGACTGAAGGCTCTCCCCATGAGATGGAACCCACGTCTAACACTGTTTGTGTGGCCACCAATCTGAAACTAGATATGCCACGGACCTAGTGGGAAACGTAACACTATTGCTATACCCACAGCTCGGTGTCTGGTTCTGCCATTGTTGGGAGAAACTTCACATAGAACAAACACAGAGACCTATAGTCAATGTACAAAAAGTGAGGGACCTTGGAACATTCAGTGCTAAATGGGATGTCTTCATCTAATCTGTATGGTCAGAACCTATGCAGAAGACGAGGCTAAAAGATTCTAAAAGCCCGTGAGGGAGGAATACACCACATATGAACTCACAGAGACTGTGCTGTGGCAGCAGATATAGGGCCTAAGGTCTAAGACAGATGGTGTGCCAGCACTGACAAGGGAAGTGAATGCCAGTCCCGATCCCTAAGCCAGAAGCTATCTCTAATTGATAGCTGCCCATAAAGGAAAGATTACTTTTCTCCAATGGAGTCTCACTGGGTATACAAACCAAACTAAAACATAGGCACCATGCCCTGCAGTAAACAGCAAACACACACACAAAAAAAAACTCAGTGGTATTTTTGGAGGTGTTTTGTCTCATAATGTTTTGTTTGAGAATTGTTTTTAAACCTTATTGGTCTTCTGCCCATATATATTGTTTCTTATTTTGTGTTTTTATGGTGTGTGTGTGTACACATGTGCACGTGCACAGGCACATGTGCTTGTGGATGTGTTTTTGGTTCTTTGTCTTTGTATTGATCCATTCTAGTTTGTTTGGCTTTTGTTTGCCTGTTTGTTTTCTAAAGAGAGAGGAAGGTGTGGAGTTGATAAGTGGGGAGGGGCAGATGATCTGGGGTGGGGGGATGAGGGATGCGAAACTACTCAGAATATATTGTATGTCGAAATATTTTCAATTAAAAACAGTGATGAAGAGACAAGCATACTCTGTATTACAGAAAATAATATAAAGTTCTGGAGTTTTTATGGGAAGTAGGGACATCCCTCAGAATGCAAGCATCCCTCCCAGTCCCACTCTTGGGTACATAGTGTAGTAGACTGAAAACTGAGAGTGTATACAGATGTGTTTACAGCCGTGCTACTTGCCATAGCCCAAAGGTAGAAGAAGTCATTGTTGTATGCGTACTGACACATGGAAAAATGAAATGTGGTGCACACCTAAAACAGCAAACTGTTTGGACAAGAAATAGAAAGGACTTGATACCCTATGAGCATATACAGGGGGAGGAAATCCCCCTCAGGAACAGTCATAGGGGAGGGGAATAAGGGGAAAATGGGAGGGAGGGAAGAATGGGAGGATACAAGGGAGGGGATAACCATTGAGATGTAACAAGAATAAATTAATAAAAAATTAAAAAAAAGAAATAGAAAGAAGTTGTGACATGTGCTATAACATGGGTGTGCCTTAAAGACGTTATCCTCAGTGAAATACGCTCATCACAGAAGGGTAAAGCTGTGACTCCAATTATATGAGCTTTCTAGAGTGTTCAACTTCATATTGACAGAAAGTAGAAGGCAGGTTGTCAGGCGTTGTTGTTTGATGTATACAAAGTTCTGCATTTGGTTAGATGTAAAAATCTGGAGACGGTGGTAGTGCTTTTCCAAACCATAAATGTATTTGATGGCACTGATCTATACAATATGTGCACAGCTATTCATGACTCTGAGCTTTCGAAAATGGAGGAGCTCGTGTTTCGTGCTTGCTGTTTGGAGGTAGAGGCATTTCTGAGGGGCTGTCTTGCTCCCTTCCTAGGTATAGGTTGTCATGAATATGTGCTTTCTGGCTACTTAAAAGCATCATCATTATATCATTATTTATTTGAACACATGACATACAATTTAAAAATAACCAACACTGGTTGGCTCTGTGTTCACAGAAAAGCAACTACCCATATCAAGTGCCGTTACAACTTGCATTGTCTATCAGTCTATACTGAAAGGACTACAGCCTTTGTGCCTTCTTCTTCCAGCCTTGACCTTAAATCCCAGCCTGACCACAGGACACCAAAATGCCCTACTTCTTCCACTCTGTCTTCGCGTCTTCGTGACTGAGCATGTGCCTTTGTTTCACGAGTACACACAGTATATATCTCCAGGCAAGTAAGCACCCTGAGCACGTTAGACCATAGGTTTTTCCCAACAGGAAGATGCTCCTTCACACTTGCGATCTGTTAAATTTGAATAGTGGAGGGGTCCATTTGGGGAGAATTATGTACATGTATATGATGTATTTTGATTGTACCTACTCCCCATCACCCTGTCCTGTGCTCCCTTACCCCGTCTATACTCCTTTATTCCCTCTAGGTCAGTGGTTCTCAGCCTTCCTAACGCTGCGACCCTTTAACACAGTTCCTCATACTGTGGTGACCCCCAACCACAACATTATTTGGTTTCTACCTCGTAACTATAATTTTCTACTGTATGAATCATACCGAAAATATCTGATATTCAAGATATCTGATACACGACATCACAGGTTGAGAACCATTGCTGTAGGTCCTCCTAATGTAATGCCACTGCTGTTGTTTTTGTTTTTGCTACCCATGAAGTTTAACTAGGGTTGTTTGCATTACCATGAGTGGGTAGAAACCAGCACAGAGCATGGAAAAATAACATAAATAAGTTATTTGAGAGAAGTCACAGTTCATTCTGTTGCTTTGATTAAATTAATCAATAAGCAGACTGGATTACTAATTTGCTGTAAAGACAAAAGTTATACCAAATATAATTTTAAAATGCAAAAGACAATAAAATCATGAAGAAACAATTAGTCAACTATTTCGAAGGGCTATTATTAGAAGAATGGTAAGATGAAATTTACCTTTTAAATAAGATTTTAGAGATTTCTTTGTATCCAAAAACAGTGTAAGTCTTTGATTTTCTAACATACCATTTATAGAGGGTTAACTGTATATCATACAAATGTTTCTAGTTTTACTGAAATCCACTGTGCAATTACCCATGTAATTATCCCAGTAAAAATCATTATACCTTTTTATTGTTAATTTCATTCACACTTTAGTGGTGGAATCTCAATGTACTTCAATGCATGTCTCAGACTTTTTATTATAGTGATTGAAGGGACTATGTTCATATTATTTTAAGGGGGACATAATTAAAGTAAAACAGCAGGAAGTTATTGGTCAGTAACAACTGGACAAAAAGGAAATTACCTGACTTTCATTGAGGCTGACTTTTCTGTCATTACAGTGATATTTTTCATTCATATTTCCATTAAATTCAAAGTAAAGCAATAGCATGTTTCACCTGAAAATGAGACTGTGATTGGAAAGCTCCTTCTCCTAGTCTTTGCCAACATGAGAGTAGCTGCCAGAAGGTATACATGGAAGTGTGAGGACAGCAACATCCTGGGAGATTCAATAGATTATTGCAACAAGTATGTGTAGACTAATCCAAGCATTGGGCATTGTGGGCCAATGAGAATTTTAAGTATGTATTTCCTCATTGGCAGTGTTACCTCTGCCTTTAACCTGCTGCGACCTTTCTAATCTTTCCCATAGTATCATTTGCTTTTATCCACAATGCTTAGGTATTTGAAGAAAGGTCTAGAGGAGATAGAGGGTGTGGGAATTCAGCCCACTCTCAGGATGTGAGTCTTGTCCTTTCTATCCCCTTTCTTTTATGCTGTCAGATGGCTACTGATCTTCCATTAAGACAATGTAAGTCACTGTTGAGTTTCCCTGGAGTGAAATAGCTGGATGCTGCCCTCCCACAAAATCCCAGCGGTAACTGGGTATCCACAGTAGTATAAAAATATCATTTTGTTCAACTTCATTCCATTACCAAGAAATTTTATTACCAATTTATATTATATCAAAATTGACTTTGAAGGAAACAATTCAAGTAACGAAACTCAAAATGGCCATCGTGATGTTTTGCTAATTTAAAGAATGTCCCTGTTTCAATAGTATTAAAACATTAGAGAATAAAATAAAATGAGGCCACATTTGAGCCATAAACTCTATCATCAAACTGCCTTATAGCGTATGAAGATTTACTGTGAGATTTGTGTAACCAAAGAGGTCTCGTATATTTTAAATCCCCCACCTCTCTCTATACTCAGCTACATACACTTCATTCAGTAGAAATTCTGATGCCATGTGATTGGTTTTGGTGTATTCAATGTTCTTTAATCTGTTCATTATATCTGATGCTGCTTGACATGTCTGGATAATTATATGAGATTTTTATATGTGTTTTATGTGAGTCTCCTTATTGAACGCATTTGCTCCACTGAGAAGTAAAGTGGCAGGAAAAGCCTAGTAAGATGCAAGGACTATCCAAATCTGCCTTCTGCCGATGCTGCAGCCACTCGTGTACACAGTCAGTGCCCAGCGGGGCTCCAGCCTTCTGGGAATTGATGACTTAGTAGGTCTTGGCGCAGCCAGAGACAATTTCTGAGGTAAGGAACTGAAGGCCCAGACTACAGAGTCATAAGGGCAATGTGCGTTACACTATATTTTCCTTTGTGGTGAAATAAAAAAAATCGGGGCCTGGAGAGATGGCTCAGTGGTTACAAGCATTTGCTGCACTTCCAGAGGATCTCAGCCTGGATCCCAGCACCCATTTGAGGCCACTAACAGCCACCTCCACCTCCAGGGCATGCACTGCCCTCTTCAGGCTTCTGTGAGTACCACACACATGTGGCAGGCACATAGACACATATAAAACAAGGAAAAAAAGAACAATGAAAACACATATATGTATGTATATATGTGTGTGTGTTTTTCAACTCTGTGAAAGAGAGAGAGAGAGAGAGAGAGAGAGAGAGAGAGAGAGAGAGAGAGAGAGAAGCCTTAGCTGTCAGAAGTTACTGCAAGGGTCACAGTAGCAGCAACTGTGGAAATCCCAGCTTTAAGGGTATCACATACATATTGCTAAATTTCATCAAAACCTTCCCTAAGCTACAAGATACACATTCATTAGGAAAGGGAATGACTATAATTATGCTGTACGACTCTGGAAAAGCCACATGTCAATCTTCAAGTTTGTTTTCACTACTTTAAACGATGCAATAACTTTTGTAAACTAAACAGTAGAAATTTTTTTATTTCTTAAATATTTCAAAGAAATATAAATGCAAAACTCCATGTAGGATAACAGATTTTTAAAATAAAGAAATGTAAATACGCTTTAGGAAGAAATAATAGAAGGCATAGAGAAGAGACATTAATAAATTTTTTTATGATAAAAAATAACGTCAAACTGGATCTTGTTTAAAAATCTGTGTTTTGTGAAATGAAATAGTATTTCACAGAAAGTTCAGAGGAAACTCAACATTTCAAAAAATGACATCTTAAACATAAATGAGTTGACATTCTGCTGTGTTAGAGTGTTTGTGGATGGGACTCGTTCGACAGTTCAGCCTGTCGGATGTGACTTTCACAGTCTGTTGGCAGTGTGTAGGCAAGCCCTCACACCTGTGACTCCAAGGTTGATTAATGAGTGTTTCAGCTCATTGCTACCATGTGAGAAAGGGCTGTGGCCTTTCTGAGCTTCACTGGTTTATTCCCTTTAAACTGCAGTCCTGCTGGGGTCTCTTCTGTAAGAAAATCACACCTGGTTAAAGCTAATAAAAACTGCAATATGTCATTTTCCCAGACACGTCAAAAAGCATGTAAAACTAGACAAAAGATGTATTCAAGTCACATGAATGTGGTTTTGTCATAACTTGCCAATCTAAAGAGTAACATAAAAAAAAGCTCTCCTTAATGACACTTCATAGTATCAACTTTTAGAGTGATACTTCCAGAATCCCTGCACTATAGGGGGACATCTTGAATGTCATCTCTTTTGCTGTAGACACTGGTTTCAAAGAGAGGTAGGGTGCTCTTATCCGCGACTACACTTAGCTTTTAGTTTCTGCAAGTGATTAACACAACTGGAGAAGCTGAGTCTCCTCTAAAGCCCCTCACCCGCCCTGGACCATGTGAGATGCAGATGACATCCTTCTGCATCCCAAGACTTCCTCCAAGTCTTGCTTTAGAACCGTGAAAGTGTTTAAGTGTAGGCAATTCTCTCCCTATCCTCTTAAAACAACCTGTGAGCACGAAAATGTGAGAGGAGTCAGGCAGGGACCTAACAGGATAATCACAGGGAAAGAAAACAGCCCAGTTCAGGAGAAAACAGTGGGGGGACCGGGGCCTTGGTTCACGTGTGAATGCCACAGGTTCACTTTGCAGTGCCTTTGCGACGTCGAAACACAAGCAAAGTGCACATGAATGCTAAACCTCCCTTTCAAGGTAGCTAGCTACTTGTTACATGTTTTCTATACTCAAGTCCAGCGGTTTCCTTACACTATGGAGAGGGAAGTGTATCCATAGTTACACGACAGAGAGAAGCACGGTGCTAAATACTATCAACAATCGAGCAGACTAGCCTAAGGTTCCTATTCTAATGATGTCTTTTGTAATCCTATAGGTGAACAGCCCCAGAATGGAAGAGACTGTGTAAGATCTACTCTTGCAAGTACCCTGTGCTTTACTGTCATCTTCACATTCCCTGAAAACTGAAATCGATTGAATAAAGTCTAAGAACTACTTCTAGCCATGCAGACATCTTCTTCACTTTATCATGTCAGAGTATAATGAAAAAGTCTTTATAATCATAATCATTTACTCCCCCCCCCAGGTTTTTACCTGAGCGCTGAACTTAGAATTATGGACTGAAAACACATGTAACAATTCATAAATCTTGGTTTGTAATTCTGTTATTTGGAAAGGTTTGAGTGCAGTTGTTTGTTGTTGTTGTTGTTTGTTTGTTTGCTTGTTTGGGTTTTCAAGACAGGGTTTCTCTGTGTAGTCCCGTCTGTCCAGGACTCGATTTGCAGACCAAGCTGGCCTCAAACTCAAGTGCTGAGATTAAAGGCATGCACCACTACGCCCAGTTGAGTGTGGATTTTTAGCAGCTAAAAACATTGATTTTTATACGGAAACTTAACTGAACAACATGAACAAGGGTTAAATCAGGACTAACAACGTGTTGACTCTTGCCAAGTTACTATATGGTACTAGTGGCTAAGTACTCTTGGCCTATGATGTTCATTTCAATGACCCCCCCCCCAAAATTAACTCATACCAGAAAAAAAGTGATACCTCAAATAAGCTGGAAAATAAAGCCATGGGTTTCTGACTTAGGATCTATTACTGTGGTTTATGGCTTAGGGCCCAAGTCACCTAGGGCTTGAGCCACTCTTCAACTATCTACCAGCTCTGATTTCAGTAAATCCTTCCAGAAAAACTTTTTCTAACCAGAAAATAAGAAGATTTAAGATTCCTTTCTATTTAAAAAACACATTTTAAAAGAATTTCCAAGAGCCCAGAATGCTGTTTTAACAACACTCAGGTGGATTTCCTGATTCCAGTCACTGAAGATACATATTAAACTGCACAAACCAATGTCCTAGGCTACCATCTTCTATGCCTGTCTGTGGAAGACATTGCTAATTAGACACAGCATTAAGAGAAAAATCACTATTTTGAAATTCACAACTCAGGATTCTTTTCTATTTTGGAACGGAGGGGTTAATTGTTCCATCCAAAGAGATAGAAATGAATAATGAGGAACCGATGAGGCGTTATTATCCACTACAGAACAAGGACATCATGATTCAAAGCACACGAATCTGGTCCAACAGATAGCATAGCACTGCAAAGGGATGCTCTACGCAGCTAAACAATTTTTTACAATCATAATGCTGTTCTAATGTCAGTTTGACTTAAAGAAGAAGGTGACCACATCTACTTTAAGTGGTATTTTTCAATACAAATTAGTAAAATTGAACTCTGGTATTGGTTTTACAAGTGCACAGTGCTTTTTTAGGGTGCATCAGACTTTCACAGCTCAAGCTGAGTTGACTTGGGTAGAAATCTCCCCCTCCCCCTAAGCTAAGTTGACTTGGGTAGAAACGGCCCCTCCCCCTAAAATTCATTTCCTGCTAAGACGCTGGCTCATCTTCCAATAATGAGGCAATCAGTAAAGAAAACACTTGCAGATATACTTGGAATACCTTGCTATAGCCAGGATCTAAAGTGTCCCAAAGGCCAATAAGGCTTATATTATAAACACCCAGCAAAGGGGGCTATTGAGGGGTGATGGAGCTGTTACAAGGGAGATTTGAGGTCAATGGAATGTTCCTCCAAGAAGAATTGTGAAACCCACTGTGAGCTAAAATAAGCCTTTTCTCGTTTTAAGTTGATTATCACATGTACTTTGTTATAGTAACAAAAGATTGGGTAACACATAAACCAAATGGCTTCTAGATGAAAAAAAAATTATTTTTGCATAAAAACCTAAAAGAGAAAGAAAAAGGAGTCATTTAAACATACCCAAACCTTTTTAAACTTTTAAGCTCTTCATTTTTAAAAATAGTTAAAATTTGAATATCATAATGATCCAACCGGGATAAGAGTCAATGCTTTTTGAGGGCAGGACTCCCCTCTCCTGCAGTCCTCCATAACATCTCTCATGGTAAATCCTGCACCAAAGCACACATTACTCATACCATCTGCTGCCTCTGGGGAGAGAAGCTGCACATTTCCGAGGATGGCAACTCTCCACTACAGCATAATGAAGAAAATGAAAAACATATCGGCAAACCGAACACTTCAGGGAAATTGCATTTTCAAATTGTGTGCTGTTTTCCTTTTAAAGAAGTAAAATTATTAAATAAAACGTGTGAGAGGAAGCAAATATTCCTCCTTGTAGAAAAATTACGGGTGCTTTTACTTTGTTGAATAACATTATTTCCAATGAGTGCGCTGAAATCACACACCTAATAAACACTTCAGGGTTCTTAGGAAGGAGCATCTATACCTACATACGTTGCTGAAACACAACTTCAGCTGGCGCTAAAAAACCTTGCTAGATTAGGCTAAAAGCTAAAAAGGAACAATTAGTCAGCAAACAATTTTACTTTGTTTCATCTTCAGAGACCTATTGGAGACTGTAAATTAAATTTAAGGTCATCCGAGAAGAGTCGGTTTGAAACAGAAACCCGAACACACTGAGTGATGTGGAAGCAGCTGCTCCTCCCTTGGGCACTCCCACTGCTGTTCAGAGACAAACATAAACAGTAAACAGCAGACGGTGCCACTCCAGAACAGCCTGTGAGAGCTAAGTGATGAAGAGCAAGGCAGACCGGGTACACTTCTCCTACTTCACCAAGGCCACTACTAAACTAGCCCACCTTGACACAAGAGCCATCAATCACTTGCCAAAGTGTCCTTATGAAGGTGCATCCCATTGAAGCTGTGAGAAATAAGGCAAATTGGATTTTAGTAGCAGCCTCCAAGGCCATTTGATCTATGCACTGCACAGTCCCTGCAATTACTTTACTCGTGTCCAAGAAGCTTTAGGGTCGTAGTAAGTCAAGGATTTGGAGGGAGGAACCTTACTCTTTCAATATTCTGCAGCGAAAGGCATGAGAAGATCATGCCCCGTTCTTCACCACATTCTAGTCCCTTAATTCAGTCTGTAATGCTGTGCTAAGCAGCCAGCAGCCATCACTTGTCTCTGTGTTGTGAATAGAACCAGTGTCACAGTGAAAATGCAGTGAAGAAAACACTGCTTTGCTAAGATAGCATTTATGCCTTGCATTCTGTATCAGACAGTAACTATTACCAAATGCCCGGTGTTAGCAACTTAGTAACAAAAAGGGTTTATTTTGGCTGCTGGCTTCAGATTTTAGTCCAGACCCAGTTGGCTTTGTTGGTTTGCTGCCTGTGGTGAAGCAAGGTATCATGAAAGGGGTGGGGTACATGGCGCAGAAAAGCTTCATACCTTATGGTAACAGGAATGCAAGAGGAAAAAGAGAAGGAATGAACTGTAAGTGTATCTTTTTAAAGCACCCTCCCCCGCTGCGGCCGCCCCCACCCCCCTACCCCCCCACCCCCTGTCCCTTTGACCCAACTCCTTCCACTGGGCACTACATGCTAAAGGTTCTGCCACTTTCCAAGTGCACCACAGGCTGGGAAGTGGGCATCCAACACATGAGCCTTTCAGGAACATATTATATGTGAACCACAGCACCAACTTCTTCGTGCCTTCGTGTTAACTAAGCTGAGCTCTGATTACAATGCCTCCCGCTTTGCCTATCGGCCTGTACTGTACTTCCCATCTCTGAGACAGAACACCTGATAGAAGCAACGGAAAAGACAGAAGAAGATTCATCTTGGGTCCTGTTTTTCTCATTATCATGGTAGGGAAAGCATAGTGGAGTTCGCATGTGGCAGACTCCTCCCATCCTGGCAGGGCAGAATGCACAGAAAGTTCACTACCAAAAGCAGGTATTTATCCCCTTCAAGGCTGACCCCTAGTGGTGTTCATCCACCCACTCCATCTCATGCCCAAAGGTCCTAGAACCCCCCTCCCTCCAATACTATAATTTGCAGGTGTAAACTTGCATACAATATTTAAGACTCAATTATAACATGGGCTGCTACAGCTTCTTGGACATTTTTTTCTTACTTCCTCTCCAGTGTCTGAAGCATCTGTCCATGGTTATCTTCTCTTGTAGTTCCATAGAAACTTGCCTATGGCTATGCTCATTGCTTTGTTTGTAAAAGACATTTATGTACGTTAGAGTCTGAGTTTCACTAGAGCCGGAGCTGTCTGGCTTATGTTTATGTGCTGGTCCCGGTGAAGGCAGGATGACTGGATGAGCAAACCATCACGCATCTGCTTACCTGCTGTACTGGAGAAAATGATGGAAGCCTTTCAAACAGCCTGTTCTATTTTTGTGGGTTAAAGAATACTCTTCTCATTTCTGCCAGCAAATGTTCTCCCTCAATAAAATACCAGGGCTCTATACTACTCGTTGTAGAGAATCCTAACTGCTCCCAACCCCGTACCGTATGACATGCTAATATGGACAAAGAGCTGTTCGTCTCTAGCTTCAGGTTGAAGGGGATACAGACAGAAGAAGTGTGATACTGCCAACAAAGGCTTCTGAACATGGCTGCGAAACAGCAGAGCCTTATCCCAGCTACTAGTGTCATTACTCAACTGGCCAGAATGTCAAAACTTCAGTTTCTGACTGATACTAAGTTTAATTCATCAGCCCGGAGTAGTCATTTTACAAAAAGTGACTCGCAAGCTTCCCAGTCAATAGCAGAGAACTGAAAGTGCCTCTTTGTGGCTTTCAAAGGCTTTGTTATATAGAAAAACTGAACATTATTTCTTCAAAGGTATAACTTCTTCATTTTACATTGCTAGCAACATAAAGAAAGCGTGGCGTTTAGCAGCCTTCAGGCTGTCCACAATGCTGTCACCCTCAGTCATGCTGAATCAATGGGCCTATGGCAGCTGCTCCTGATGGAACCTGTGTTAAAACTTGTTACAGTGGAACATCACAGAGTATTTGATGGGGAAATACTTAAAGAGTAGTCATAGCAAAGAGAGTGTGTTCTATGCAAGCAAGTTTTAAAATAGCTTTTGATCCATTGCGAGAACCCCAAAGTGCCAGCTTGTGAATGCATAATTAGGTAGATGAAAATTTATTATAAAGTGAATTTTGGTTCAATCTGACAAGCAAAAAATTCTCCCAAGGCTGCTTTTGAGAAAATTATTATACCTTCCTTTCATCAAAATGTTGCCAATTCTGCATTTCTGTCAGTAGCGTTTAACATATTTATTGAGGTTGTCTATTTTCTCACTCAAGTAATGGAGACCTTGTTTAAACTGCATCCTTGTTAACTTACACAATTCGCAGTTATTTAATCTTGCCATACATAAGAACTTGTTTTTCATATCCACTATCCTTAATGTTCTTACATAGTTCTGTATTTTTGTCCTTGTGTCATTAAGATGCTGGTGATCCTCTCAAATCCTATGACTATGACTGGTGATAATCTAGTCATAGCCCTTAGGCCAGCCCAATCCAAGTACTATTTATCTTTCAATTTTTTTCAACATAGAGGGCTCTCTTTCTCCAGAGGATCAGAGATGGTAAAAACAAAACTGGACTTTTAGAAGGAACTACAGGAGATTTTTTTTAAATTTTATTAATTTATTCAGATTACAGCTCAATTGTTATCCCATCACTTGTATCCTCCTGTTCCTCCTTCCCTCCTGCTTTCACTCTATTCCCCTCCCCTAGGTCTAAGACCAAGGGGGACCTCCTCCCCCACTATATGGTCATAGGCAATCAAGTCTCATCTTGGTAGCCTTGATGATAGGCACACATTCTGAGAAATGTGTCATTAGGATGTTTTGTCATTGTGCTAGTGTGATAGCCTCACCTCATAAGACCCTACTACCACACATGGGATAATTGAAAAGTTATCCAGCCCACCCGTGTTTAGGTATATCCCCTAGAAATTTGTTACTTTATTTCAAATAAATGCCTTGACCACAGTAGACACTGGAGAATGTGTTTTAACTAAAGCTGAGCTCTATAGAACCGTTAGGACACGGACTTGAATCAGAATTTGAACACTGTTAGTCAGAGTTCTGTGTCTCTGTGTCTTGGTTTTTATTACTAACAAAATAACGATGGCATTGATCTATCTGATGGGTTACAGTTAAGCACATGCATGTAAATAACTTCAGTTATTCAAGCCATACTCTCTCCGTTGGCTTCACGATCATCAGTACTGTTGCAAAGACTAAACAGCTTCAAAAAGGGGAAGAGAGAGAGAGAGAGAGAGAGAGAGAGAGAGAGAGAGAGAGAGAGAGAGAAAGATAAACTGACCATGAGTAGGAAATACTACATAAATCACCAGACACAAAGTAAGGACTGTCCCATTTGAGTACCAGTTGCTACTTAATATCTACGACATTGGTCATGTTATTTAATGTCTTGTAATGTCCCTCAGGCCTGTCTTTGTGTTCATGGTTATAGTAAGGGTCAAGGATAATTTTGTACAAATGTTTTATGTACCACAATGAACATCAGACAGATATGTTTCTCATTAGAAAATGGTATACTAATGAGTCTGTTCGGTTTGTGTACCAAGCCCCTTAGCTCCCATGTTAAACTTGATTCATCCTAAATATACATGAGGTGATCTCTGTGCAAACAATGTGTTGCCATAGGAGTTCTGGATGGGAGCACAGCCTTTGGTTTAAGAAGGGAAAACAGGCGGGAGTAACTGAGGCCAAGGCCTTTTGGTGGAGGTGGGAAGAAATGAGTCTCTACGGAGCTGGAACATGGCAAAAACCAACAACCAACCAAACAACAAACAAACAGCAGAGGCAATCATAAACTCCCAGGCACCGAATCTGCACGCCATGGCACGGGTAATACATGTACTAACTGGGACATGTACACTCATAAGATCTGCATCTCCTCTTTCTATAAACCCACCTTTCTAGAACCCCTGTCTGGAAAAACAAAAACAGAACAAAATACCAACAACACCCCTGCCTCTCTATAATGGTGCAGCCTGCTGCCGCACCAGGAATTTACTGCTTTAAGCAACTATAAACACTGTATTAACGACAGCAGTGCCCGCTAATGGCCAATTGGGAGTGCAGGGTGTGCAGTGTGAGGCCAGAGACAATAATTCCTGATCTTTACCCATGGTGGGGCATACACTATCATTTGATACAGGGTAAAGTCACTCAATGATTATTATTAAAGGCAAGAAACTCTACGGATCATCAGCTCTTTTTCAACTCATTTTCTAATCTTGCTTTCCTCTCAGACACATGGTTATTGTCCACCTGGAAAGGCTCCAAAGTGATGGCCAGAAATCTGCCACTAACACCCCTTCGGCTGTTGCTGCCATCATATTTAATTGTGTTTGCGCAACTTGAAGCCAAACTCATATGCAGTATATTTAGATAGTTAAAATAGCACGGCACGCTATTGTAGTCGCAGATATTTCGACACAATTCTTGGGAACTAGTGTGAGTAAATAAGGTAAAGAGAAGAAAAGCAGCACGTAAATCTGTCCCACTGACTGACAGGGCACAAGGCAACCTGGAGCTCGACCACGGAGGAGGGAACGGAGCGTGCCTTCAATGCACTCGCCAGAAATGCAATCGCCACCTCACTCAACGGTCTGGATTTATTTTAAAATGAGAGAGAATGAAAATAGGAGTGGAATAATAAGAAGCAGGCATAAGAACTTCGATTATTCCGGAAGATCAAGGTAGACTCACAGCACTTCCTGTCCTGGAACATTAGCGGGAAATGGGTCCAGCTGAACAGCGCGCGCACAGATTCTCTGAGCCCCCGTGGAGCTTTCCTTTTCTATAACGGCAAACTTTCTAAGTGGAAGCATCCTCATTGATACATAGTCAGGAGGTCTTTCATAAGATCTCAGATACTTCTGATTTTTCAAATGCCGCCGAAAGTAAGTCACTCGTAATTAATTTACAGAGGCTAGACTAGATACTTTTGGCAGCTAACTCCACCTTAAAGTTTTCACCTCCCAGTTTTAGTGTCACTTAATAGCCACAAACCCTTTCACTCAGATGTTGGAAGGCTTTGTTGCTGACAGGGTTATGGCTCGAGTGGGCCAATTAACTAAAAACAAAGACCAGCTTCTTAGCCTTTCAATCTGAGCCAAAGTTTACATAATAAAAATAATAAAAATAATCCAGGCATTTGAGACAGATGGGTTACAACTCACGTGACTGCCTTCCAAACGCTGAAAACGTGGAGGATAAACATACATTGGTACAGTTTAATCCGGTTTATCAGAGAATACTTTGTACACCTGTGTGGTCATTGATACAGAATCACATAGGAACAGCCCACCCTGTGCTCACCTGTCAGGAGCCAACTTTTTCCTGTGCACTCCTAGTCCCAATTTATTACTTATTATTTCAGCTAGTGCTGTCTAGAGCCCACTATGTGTCCAGACTGTTCGAGTCTTTGCTGTCAGTGTTGAGACAAGGCAGCCGCAGTGCTAAATCCCACAGAGCTCATGCTTTACTGTAGAGTGCATGATTGGAATGATATAAATAAAAATACAGATTTCAGATTACAAGAAAACAGCACTGAGCAAAGAAAGTAGGCCGACAGACGCACAGGCTCCCTTTAAGTAGGTGACAGGGAAAGAACAATCACTTTCAGAAGGCAGCAATTGACCCAGATGGGATGGTGTCCTTGTACATTGCTGAGTGGCCTTACTGTGGAAAGTAATATGGAGAGTTCAAGGACCCTAAAGAAGGCAACCCATGGAGTGTCATGGAGCAGAGAGAAGCACTTTGATGTAAGGCTCTTGCTGGGCACAGGGCACAGCCCTGGCAAGGACTAAGGAGGCCATCTTATGCCTTATTCTGATTTTGGCCATCGGCACAGAACCAACCTACGCAGTAAAAGCCAAAATTGCTCTACATCGAGATGTTGCACGTGTCCTATTCCCTGATAGCTGTCTTGTCTAGCTGAACTACTGATTTAGGCCTGGAATTGTCATGGACTTGGTGGTCTGGAGGCTTCATTTCACAATTAATTAATTAACTAATTAATTAACTAATTAATCCTCACCTGACATAACTAACACTGGATACCTTCCTGCAAATGTATTCTGACTTGGAAATATTTTAACACTCTTGGTATGTCAACTCCACAAAGCACCTACATAATGTCATTTTATCTATATGGACATCTAAAGTAGAGGATAAGCTCCTGAGAACCCAGCAATCCTACTTTCTCGTGCTTGTCTAGTTCTAGAGATGTGTTGTACAGGCATTTTTAGAAGGGAAATCGTGTAGACGCAGGCCTCCTGAACATTTTTTATATTTGTATATGGCATCCAGTTTCCTTCACAGCAGCATTATGTCTATAGACACATTCACAGCCTCATGCATGCATGCAAGCCTCAGTCACTGCAGTGGTATTACCAAGACAGGGAGCAGAAAGGGAGGAAGTCGCTTGTGTAGTTGGTGACTTGGCACCAAGGAAGGGAGCACGTTCGGCTGAGCTGCTCTGTGGCCTCCCTTTGTCACTGCCTAACGCTAAGACCACCCTACAGGTCAGAAGTATCACCTTGTAGACACTGGATGACATGCATAACCCTCATTCTAAAGCCTCCGTGCTCTGCAGTTTCATTTTCAATTATGTGCCTGTCAGACAACCACGCTATCAAAAAATTCGAAACACTATTTTTAAAAGTCAGCATTTTCAGATAGGTGAAAAAAGAGAGTCCTTTAGAGTTTTAGGGGAAAGTAAAAGGAACCATTTCCTTATTAGCTCAAAATCAACCCAAACTTAAAAATAAGATCCTTGAAATAAGTGAAGTGAGAGCAGCTGTTACTCTCAGGTGTCTCTCCCCGTTCCAGGGTAAATCAATTAGGCTCATTGTTGCTTGTGGTGTCTCAGAGTTTTCAGTAGAATGCTTTTCATACCAGTCTTTTAAAACCCAAGGTTCTTACCAAGATGAGATTCTAGCTGCTTTTATTAAAGATTCATGAGCCTTTTCAAAGGGAACTGCTTTGACTGGTTATTCTAGAGTAAATTTACAGGGTTCCCTCCCCTCCCCGCCATTCTTTCCTACACACATCAGAGGGAAATAGACCTTAATATTCAGGGACATAATTTAAATATAACATTTAAAATATACTTATTAAACACAGGTAACAGTATAAAATTTGTGTTAAAACAGGAATTCCTTAGACATGGATATTATACAATGCAAATGCAGTAAGTTTTGAAAGATGTGCTGTCCCCAGAGTACCATTTAGTTGATGAGAAGCCGGTATTCATAACTGGAGAAAAATTAGAAAATTATAATGGTTGATGTGTAGAAACTCAAAACTTTCCAAATAACATGGGGAAAAAAAGCTTATCTTTTCAAGTGTTTTTCCAAATAAAAATTTAATATTGTGAACACACCATATAATTTGGTTCAACAGGGGACTTTAGTTCCCTTTAATCAACCCATTTCTTATATTTCCAGATAACCTGGGAACAAGACCAGAGTACCTCCACCAAACACTAAACAGGAATATTATGCAGGCCACATGCTGAGGGAAAGGCTCTGCCCTTTAGGAGGAAGCTGGTCATTTGTACAACTTTATCCTAATAGGCAAATGATCTTAATTTATAGGCAAAATATTAGAATACAATTGTGACCTTATATCTGAGGCATAATTTTTACTGGAAATATATTGGTGTGGTTTTTTTTTGTTCTTACTTTAAATAAACATTAATTTGGGAAACACTACAATCTCTCTCACATGTGTTCTTTCACATGCTCGTACATATTTGTCAAGGATGATATAAAAATTTTACTATGTCCTTGTCATTATGTTTATCAAGGAAATGATATTTAATATTTTTGCACAAATATAAAGATACACCATGAAGATCAAAGAGAAATTAATTCCTATACTTAGCTATAAGCCTAAAGATGATGTATGAACAGTAAAAGTGTGTGAGTGTGTGTGTGTGTGTGTGTGTGTGTGTGTGTGCATGTGTCTGTGTGTTTAAAGCAGTATATGCAAGTGAGGGTGTAGTAAGACAGTGCTGACATAACTGGCTGAAAAGTAAAGAACTCAATCCTGACAGCCTTTCTTTTGTTTGCCTGGTTACACTATTTGATTTTTCTAGCATCTTGCACACATGACGTTGCTTTAAACAAAGATATACCAGGATGTTGACATTCAGGTCGGTAACTTTCTGTGCTTACAATAGTGAACCACTCAATATATAAAGTAAAAATATTTAAAGTTAAGATAAAAATCAACTGATCTTTCAACTACTCATTATGCGAACCAGAATTGCGAAGCTATAACCAGTTAACTTTTGCCCTATGAGCAACACGAGAAACAGAAAACAAGAGATAACTTTGCCAATGAACTGCTTCCACTTCCCTCAGAACTGACACACACACACTGCGTGCACACACTCCCGGAGCCCTCGGACTCCAGGCTTCTCACCTGTTGTTGAGTAGTGCACTGAAGGTCATCTTATCCAGTCCCAGGTAATTTGGCAGCAAGTTTGACCAGTCCCAACACCATGTTGCTGTGGCCGCCTGTTGACAAATGAGAAGACACTATTGTTAGCTATTAATCAGAATTAATATGATCAGTAAATTAAGGCTGCAGCTGTGATACACTAACTAAGAAGGAGGGGCCTCAGAACAAGGGCTTGGACAGATAACATCCATCATGTCCACCGAAGGAGGTGTTTGTTCCAATAAGACAGCAATTAATTTACATATCCATTTGGGGATGTAGTCATTATTTATAAAATTATAAATCAATTTCTTGATTCGTTATTTTCCCGAGTGTTAATGGCGTTTGCCCAACAAGTTTTGTTGGGAGAGTGACTCTGAAAAGTGAACGCAGTAACTCACTACTCACTAGCTTTTCATATATGACCCCACTGCACAGCTTGTTTTCTAGTACCTAAGTGTGGACTACAAAAAGAAAACTTGGTTAAGTCCTGAGCTTCAAACTCCAGGATGCGGCTTAATTAGAGTGGGACATTGTTGTTATTTTTTTTATTAAGAAAATGTTTTAAAGGGAAAATTATAAGAACGTCCAAGTATAAATAACATACCTGATTCTTTTTTTTCATTAATAGGTAATTTCACAGCAGAGTAAGGAGAAAAATTAGTGTGAAAAATAATCTCATAATTCAGAACTTGGTTAACATGCTATTTATTTCAATGGAGTAAGAGTGATTTAACAGCCACAATAATTACTCATGATTTAGAGCAATCGAATGTGCAGTATAAGAAAATAGCCAATAAACTATACCTTATACTTTAGGTTTAAAAGCCTCATAGATGCATATGCTCTGTAAAACTAAATGGTTTGGATAATAAGACTGCAGCATGATCTTTGAAATCTAACCAGAGCTATCCCTTGTCACTGCTGATAAATCGAGCACTACCAACGCTGTCATCGAGCAGGAGAATTCGCCCCGGGTTGTCAGCGTCTGAAGGTCTTATTCTACTAGAGTATTGATGAATGTGGACCAAAGCTGTAGCCGGCATGGCTAAAGTATTATCTGCATGCCAAATTAGGCCAGTGTTTTAATTCTTATTTTCATCAGCACTCTAGGTCAAGCGATCCTTCTCTTCAGGCCTGCTAGTTCAAGCTGTCTGTCAAGACGGTTCTGGCTTGGGGGGGTAGGGAAGAAAAAGGGGGGGGTGTTGAGAGAAGAGCAAACAAAGCCAAAGAAATCCAATTCATACATTTTGGGGGAAAATAATTTATTTAATGAGATTACTGACGTGCACAGCTAAACAATGGCAAAACCTGAGTTTGAGGACTACATTGTGTTCATCATGCTGACTTCGTTCGAAATGTTTTTGCCTTAAAAGTCATTAGAAAATCCATTTTAAATTTCAGGACGTGTCTAAGGTTATAAGAAGCAAATTTATCTCATGCCATTTATAATAGGGATTCAATGCTCTATAATTCATTCAAAGTGCTTTCTAATTTACCTGATGCGTTCACAGAAGCAGAGAGAGGTTGAGTAAACATGTTTCCTAAAGAAGGGGGCAGACTCTCAAGGGAGGGGAAGGATGACAAAAGCTGCCTGGCTCTTTGGGCCCTCAGTAGACACAGCGTAACAGATGTTGCGTCTACCATGGCAAAATGTCCCAGCAAAGTTAAAAGTAATAGATCAAATGTATGAATCAGTTTAACATGAAAATAAGGTAAAACAACTTAAAACACTTTGTAAAAGGCCACATAAATGTGAGCTTTTCCTTCTTAAACAAGCAAACAGAAGGGGCTATACATATAATACTAACATGTGAGTTGTGTCTTATTACTTCTAACATAAAGAAGCCATACACTTAATTTGAATTTTCCACTGAATTTCTACATACCTGGTCTAGCATGTTTTCACTAAACACCTTGTGCACACGGAAAGGGTTAAAAGCCGGTGGCTGATCTTCTGCATTCCTCAAGGCCACCTTCAAGGGTCTGAAGGGCAGTGGCTTTCCTTCTGAACCACTCATAGCGAACAGTTGCTCTTTTAAATATTCCTTCAAGGAAAGACACATTAGGCAGGATGGTGAGAAGTGCATATTCTCTTTAAGAATAAACTGCTCACTCTCGTGGCTTACCCTTCTAGGACATTTATTTAGAGTACAGCATATTGCTTGACTCAGGAAAAACACATATTCAGAAGATACATAGCTGGGTGCATTCCACTATTACAATAAACCTATCAAAAGCAAGTTAAACCTAATGCGTCGCACAGCTTTTTAAACATTTAACAAATATTCACATGATGAATGAGTGCTGGGCACGTCACAGTCATGTGAATCGGCACGGTCTCATCACTGACTTCATAGGTTACAGTGTCTGGCTACCAAAGCCTAACTCCTACACGTGGCTATGCGCGGGAAAAGATGCTCATTCGTTAAGTACAGCTGCTGCCTACTCTGGGCTCAGATGAGCAGTAAGCATCCTGATTGTACTGCCAGGAGTCTCATCCTGCGTGGGACTACTTACAATGCAAACCCCTGCGCACTTAATTTCCATGCTGAGGAATGAAAACTATCAAGGCTCAAGAGAAGCTCCAAATATGTGATTCTAATCATCTAAGTGCGGGTGCAGTCCCGGACAAGGGAAGTCAATCTCCTGCGTTACAGCCTGGCTCCTGCCCATAAATAAATAAGGCAAGTGTCCCTAATCTGTTTTATGGGGCTCTTTTCAGAAGGCAACAAATTAAAATGACTAAAAGAATACCATCAACGAAACAAATGCTTGCTATTAATAAAGGCATTTAATAAATAAAAATAAAATTTTGTCTGGCTTTTATTATAGGACAGCGCATTTTCCCCCCCATTGAGTTTGCAGCTAGCACACATTGTGGAATGTTGGAGCTGCAAAGCACTGCAGGCCTCATCCAAAGCCTGGCTACCTTGTGTGCTGCGCAGGCAACAGGAGCAGCCTCACCTGGGAGCATGTTAGAATTTTAGCCATCACCAAATCAAGTCATCCACAAGCAAGAGGTCCAGGGGGTGGGAAAGCAGTTGAAAGTTTTTAATATACCAGGCCAAGGCCACACTCCATGTTTGGCTCTGAAAGGATAGGTCTGAGGGCTCATGACCTAAATAATACAGTTGTGACAAGAAGCAGCAGAGCTAGTCTTGGTCTACTCGGTGTGTGTGTGTGTGTGTGTGTGTGTGTGTGTGTGTGTGTGTGTGTGTGTGTTTGTGTGTGTGTGCTAAATATTGAAATAAAGTATTACTCTAGTTATCAATAAGTGACTTTTCTTTTTTCTTTTTTTTAAGATTTATTTATTTATTATTATTATATACAGAGCTCTGCCTGCATGTATACCTGCATGTCAGAAGAAGGCATCAGATCACATCATAGATGGTTATGAGCCACCATGTGGTTGCTGGGAATTGAACTCAGAATCTTTGAGAGAGCAGTCAGTGCTCTTAACCTCTGAGCCATCTCTCCAGCCCTTTTTTTGTTTTGTTTTGTTTTCAAGACAGGATTTCTCTGTGTAGCTTTGACTGTCCTGGACTCACTTTGTAGACCAGGCTGGCCTCGAACTCACAGAGATCCACCTGCCTCTACCTCCCTGAGTGCTGGGATTACAGGCGTGCGCCACCACGCCAGCAACAGTGATACTTAGACTTTCTCACTGGACAACATTGCATTAGATCAGTTCTGTAATAACACAGAGTCTCTTATTAAGTAAGCTTAGGTAATGACAAATCCATGAGAAAATAATTTTACGACTATGGTATAGAGCAGAAACAAAAAAATTTCCTCCACCACATTTAACTAAGTCTTTTTTTAAAGGAATAAAAACTTCATTGGAAAAGAGTGATTTGCTTTGGCTACTAATGGTTTTTCTTAACTCATTTCCATTAGTATAACTATATTTAGACTTTTCTGCTTCTACTGTTTAATAAAAAAGTAAATTTGCTGCCAGTTCTGAATAATGTTTCCTCTTGTGTTTTCTCTGCTATATTAATGGTCATCAGTGCTCCTTATAGATCAGTTTCTTGGGCCAGCTAGATGCTTCATTTAGTCAGAGCACTTGCTGCACAGGCCCAGTGATCTGCATGAATCTGACCTCTGGATTCTCATGAAGGGAAAGGTGAGAAAGCATTCTACAAAGGCCTCCTGTGACCTCCTTATGCACACATATCACACACAGGTACACATATGATAATAAAATAGCAACACTGTCCTGGGACTGGAGAGATGGCTCAGTGGGTAAGGGCGCTCTCTGTGCAAGGGTGAGGGCCTGATTTCAGAACCTGTAGAAAAAGCCAAGCACGGGCCATGCGATGGGGTCTCTACAGAAATGGAAGTGACTGCAGACAGCAGGAGTGCTAGCCCCAGGTTGAGTGAGAGGCTCTGTCTAGATCAGCAGTTCTCAGCCTCCCTGATGCTTCGACCTTTAACACAGTCCCTCATGTTGTGGTGACCACAACCATAACATTATTTTCAATGCTACTTCATAACTGTAATTTTGCTCCTGTTATGAATTGTAATATAAATATCTGATAAGCAGAGTATCTGATCTGCACAGGGATTGTTTGAACTCCGAAGGGGTTGCACCACACAGTTTGAGAGATTCTGGTCCAAAGCATTAAGGTGGTGATCTAATCAGTGTGCTCTTCCAAAAAGACTGTTTCTCTCACCATTGCCTATGGTTCTTTGTGTACGGTTAAGGCCATTTTGGCATGTCTACTGCTGGTGTCCTTGTTTGCCATGTCTACTGCTGGTGTCCTTGTTTGCCATGTCTACTGCTGGTGTCCTTGTTTGCCACGTCTACTGCTGGTGTCCTTGTTTGCCACGTCTACTGTTCGTGTCCTTGTTTGCCATGTCTACTGCTGGTGTCCTTGTTTGCCATGTCTACTGCTGGTGTCCTTGTTTGCCATGTCTACTGCTGGTGTCCTTGTTTGCCACGTCTACTGTTCGTGTCCTTGTTTGCCATGTCTACTGCTGGTGTCCTTGTTTGCCATGTCTACTGCTGGTGTCCTTGTTTGCCACGTCTACTGCCGGTGTCCTTGTTTGCCACGTCTACTGTTCGTGTCCTTGTTTGCCATGTCTACTGCTGGTGTCCTTGTTTGCCATGTCTACTGCTGGTGTCCTTGTTTGCCATGTCTACTGCTGGTGTCCTTGTTTGCCACGTCTACTGCTGGTGTCCTTGTTTGCCACGTCTACTGTTCGTGTCCTTGTTTGCCATGTCTACTGCTGGTGTCCTTGTTTGCCATGTCTACTGCTGGTGTCCTTGTTTGCCATGTCTACTGCTGGTGTCCTTGTTTGCCACGTCTACTGTTCGTGTCCTTGTTTGCCATGTCTACTGCTGGTGTCCTTGTTTGCCATGTCTACTGCTGGTGTCCTTGTTTGCCACGTCTACTGTTTGTGTCCTTGTTTGCCATGTCTACTGCTGGTGTCCTTGTGTGCCACGTCTACTGTTCGTGTCCTTGTTTGCCATGTCTACTGCTGGTGTCCTTGTTTGCCATGTCTACTGCTGGTGTCCTTGCTTGGCATGTCTACTGCCGGTGTTCTTGTTTGCCATGTCTACTGCCGGTGTCCTTGTTTGCCATGTCTACTGTTCGTGTCCTTGTTTGCCATGTCTACTGCTGGTGTCCTTGTTTGCCATGTCTACTGCTGGTGTCCTTGTTTGCCATGTCTACTGCTGGTGTCCTTGTTTGCCATGTCTACTTCTGGTGTCCTTGTTTGCCATGTCTACTGCTGGTGTCCTTGTTTGCCATGTCTACTGCTGGTGTCCTTGTTTGCCATGTCTACTTCTGGTGTCCTTGTTTGCCATGTCTACTGCTGGTGTCCTTGTTTGCCATGTCTACTGCTGGTGTCCTTGTTTGCCATGTCTACTGCTGGTGTCCTTGTTTGCCATGTCTACTGCCGGTGTCCTTGTTTGCCATGTCTACTGCCAGTGTCCTTGTTTGCCATGTCTACTGCTGGTGTCCTTGTTTGCCATGTCTATTGCTGGTGTCCTTGTTTGCCATGTCTACTGCTGGTGTCCTTGTTTGCCATGTCTACTGCTGGTATCCTTGCTTGGCATGTCTACTGCTGGTGTCCTTGTTTGCCATGTCTACTGCTGGTGTCCTTGTTCGGCTCAGGTGTAGGCAGCCATGTTGGCGAGACATTATAGGTGTAGCTTCTGATATTCCTACAGGACAATCTCTCACCAAACTTCTTGACCCTCTTACAATCTGCCCCTCATTTCTGTCCTTACAGCTGATGGTGCCGCATAAGCAAAGCTCCGAGAGTAGCCAGACCGTGGTGTCTTCTTCGCAGCTATCATGAGAATTGCTTTAGCTCATCTGGGTGACAGGGCAGATGCACCATTTGAAGGACATGACTTTCCAAGGAAGGACTTCCAGTTAGCCAAGGCTGGGCAGACACTGCTGAGCTCTCCAAAGGCAGGAGTGGGCACTATGGCACACACCTTCAATCCTAAAACTTCAAGGGCTGAGGCAAACAGAGCTCTGGTCTACAAAGTATGTTCCAGCCCAGCCAGGATAAACAGTAAGATCCTGTATCCTTATCCCTGTCTCTCTGTCTCAGAGAGAGAGAGAGAGAGAGAGAGAGAGAGAGAGAGAGAGAGAGAGAGAGAGAGAGAGACAGAGACAGAGACAGAGAGAGACAGAGACAGAGACAGAGAGAGACAGAGACAGAGAGAGACAGAGACAGAGAGAGAGACAGAGAGAGAGACAGAGAAGACAGACAGGCAGACAGACAGGGACAGAGACAGAGACAGAGATAGAAACAGAGATAGAGACAGAGACAGAGACAAAGGAAAACTCACAAGCTCAGTATTTCCCTGATGACTTGAGGCTTTTATTGTTTTATTAAATACAAATTCTACAACATTACCAACCAAGAATGAAGCTTCAGGAAAAATAGAAAATCCTTCTTTTCTACAAACACCAGATTTCACCTGGATTTGTCGGCTAAATGGGCCTCAAACACACAATTCCCCAACTACAACTCTCATCTCTATATTTCAGAAGTGAACTGAGTTTATGAGCCGTGTTATTGTTTAAATCATATAAATAAAACCTACATTGTCTCAGGAAACTCTTTTCTGTACATGCAGAACAGCCGGAGCTAAATAGATCCTATTAATAATGCAATATTGAGTTTAGTATTGACTTTAAGAAGTGTTATCACCTCCTTGACTAACCCTCAGCTGCCAGCAGACACTGCTTCAGGCCAGTACACACCTAATTGCTCGGTAAAAAGGCCGTTTCCCTACCTCATTGAGCTGCATGATGTGATAAATTTGCCGCAGGTACTCGCTGCCACCTGGTTTGTGGCAGAGATCCAGGACCATCGCGTTCGCTTTCTGCTCAGTCAGTACAAGAGAGGCATCTCCTTCTAAGGCTGGGCTTTCCTCCATCGTCAGGAATGCACTGAACACAAAGGACCAATATGTATCAGTGAGGAGGGACGGTGGAGACTGAGTATGGGGAGCCAATGTCCATCTTGTGTTCAAAGCGCTATAAAGATTCTCTTCAAATAGGTATGTCTTCCCAGACCACCATTGCTCTGGTGCGGAGGGCCTGGGAAACAAAGCGCCTGAAAGCAGTTTTAAATTCTGTATCATTCTTTTTTTAAAAGATCTCTTTGTTGAATTTATACTCCTATCTATAAAACGCTTCCCATTACTACAGTTGTTGAAATTGCTATAATCATGGGATAAAAACAAAACATTTCTTTTTAAGAACGTGTGAGAAATAATTTGTATTTTCTCTCTGAGGACAAAAAAAAAAATCACTGACGCTCGAAACAGCTTTGGTATTCTGTCTCTTGTACGTACTTCTCTCTACCTGTGCTAAACATAGTAAAGACCAATTAACATGCTGAAACGTGGAAGTCTGTGGTGCTAAATGCAGGCCGGAAGCTTCCAGACCCAGGCTTACCACTCAACATTTTACCCTGACCTTTTGACACCTGTTGCCTATTTTTTTGTAACAGGCACTTAGCGAAATCACTACGCTGGGTTATTACCCCTCCCCCCATGTCTGCTATCATCCTACCCAGAACGCAGAGGCATTTTATAGAAAGGAAGTATTTCTTTTTGAAGTTTCATGAGTTTGAGACTTATTTCTATGTTAGTAAGAGATGATTAAAAAGTGGAACACATCCAGTGATGCCAGTGTGAACACAGGACAGCCGTTCACAGCACATGTTGTCCACACTTACTTTTTTTTTTTTTTTTTTTTTTTTTTTTACTATAAATGCTGTTAGACTCTGTTAGGCTTTGTGACCTAGGTATTTGTAGGCATGTAGATTTTCTACCGTTTCCTGGAATAAATGAAATTTACTGTGGCATAATCAGCTGTATGCTGCAGTTCATTGCTGAGATTTTTGCCGTGATTATAAAATTAGTTCTGCTAAGAGTCAGTGCCATTGACCTGAAGGCTCCAAATGGTCCCCAGCTGCTGGATGTTAACTTTCCTATTGCTTCCACATGCAGCTTCAAAACACCCCTCTCTCTTCTATACACACAAAAGAAATGTAAGCCTACATAAGTCCTGCTCACGAAAGTAGAAAATAAAGTTGGACTTAGAATTGCTCCATAGCTAGGGCAAATTTTTACAAGACATTGGTACGCCAGGAGAAGCTTGCACACATAATTTTGAAGCTGCATACGTGTTGCAAGCTAAATTTCTTGTCAGGTTTTGCAGAGGATGACATTGAAAAAGTTGAGGCCCCTGACAAAGGAGTATCTCAGTGTCAGCCCCTGAATTGTATCCTTTCCTGTCCATCACTGTGCAGGTGAAGCAAATGATTGGATTCAGTCAATGCTATGATTAATGAGTTCCTCTCTGGATTTGGGACTGCCTATCAATCATGTCATTAGGGAGAATGTGCCCTGAAAGAGGCAGACCTTAGCAAAGGAATAACTGCATTAATCTTAATCTGTATATGCAGCCAGCCAGCCAAGTCAGGGTCACCATGATGAAAAACAATAGTCTTCAACTCGACAAATTACTTTGCAAAGGCAGACATTTCTTTACTTTTGTGGCGGTGTGTTCTCCGGAATCTAAGCTGACTGTTTACAGCTTGAGAGTTACTACAAAGTGAAGGTTATTTTAATGAATAGTAATGCTTTCGGGCAGTGTGCAAGACAAGGAGCACTTCGAGCGGCCTCCCCTCCAACTGCAGCTATTTTAATAAAACCAAAGCTAAATCTGGATGCAAACAGAAAAGGCATAACTGAGTGATGTGATGGACATCAAAGATAATCTTTTTGAGTAATGTAACAGAAAAATTATTCTAATTGAAATTGTTGTGGTGATGTTCATTTTTTTTTTTTTTAATTTAAGAGAAAGAACCCCATCATAAAGCCAAGGCGACCTCTGCTTGATGCAGACACACTGATCTGGAAAAGTGTGTATACAGATTCCTCATAGTGGAGATCTAAGAAATGAGAAGATAGGGATACACATGCGCGCGCGCACACACACACACACACACACACACACACACACACACACCCTGATGTGCATGAACGGCCCAGATAATCATTCTAAAATTAAGGTCAAGAAGAAGTCTACCTGTGGCATACAAGCTCAGTGAAATTGCTATCTACAGTAAGTTAAGTCAATTTTAAGTCTTTTTCAAATTTATATGACAAATAACTTCACGTCAGCATGTCTGTCTATTAGTATCATTTTTGAAGTCCAAAAAGCCATGGTGCTGTGCTCTAGCTTGTCAGATCCTTGAGGGCTAGCCAACACTGGACAAAGGGGCAGATCTCACTTTTGCTGCATGTTATAAGGCACAGCTAACACAACTTTAGACTCCCAGCTAATCAACTACATCCTACCTAAATGACATTCCATTGTAGGAGATACTAAAGGCTGCTGCTGCTCTTTATAGAACTTAAGAATTACATTTTTTTTTAGGAAAAAAAATAATATAGGAATGAGTGGAAGTATTACTTTAAACAGATCTTATCCATAGGCGTTCTAAACCAACAATATCATACAGTTCACTTTGTAAGCGTAGTCGGATCTGCTGGTTTCAGCTTACTTTTTCCTCTCATGGTTTTATGAGTAATGCCATGAGTAATGGCATTTGACTTTAGTCTTTTAGTACCTGGCTTCAAACCTGTGGTTGAGTATTGGATGCAAATATAAAGATTAAGAAGGCCACTCACTGTCGATGTCACTAAGGATTTTCCTGACTTCCGTTGTTATTGCTTTGCATTCCCATGCCAGAACATCTTTGCATAGTCTTCTGCATGTCTAGGCCAGGGAGACTGGGGCTACTTAATACTCACAATAATGATTAGTATAAAATCTTACAGACTGCCATGGGCAAGCAAACTGCACTGGTTACCATTCTGCTAACCAGTGCGTGCGACATATTTTTTGTCATTGGTTAGTTGTTTTTTGAGATACAATGTAGAGCAAGTCTCTGCCTCGTGAGCGTACACCACCGCAGCTGGCAACACAAAAAAAAAATGTATTTTAACAGAGTTTATAAGCCAAAGATGCTTACTAGTTCTCAATTTGCTGCTGACATTTTTTTTCACTATTTTTGTCAAAAAACAGTCCTGCCAGCTTGGTATCATACTTGAAACTGAAGCTTTGAGAGAGGGAGATAAAATATCCCATTTACAAGGAATGCCTGTTGGCTCACCTGACTCTCAAGCCTGAGCCTTCATCCTGCCGCTTATGAGTGAAAGTCATCATATTTCAGGCGACTTTAGTTCTCTGACGCAGAAAGTTACCCGAGTGTCTGTTAGCCACCGGGCTCTCCCTTTAACAACTACAGGGGACAGTGAGTGTGCATGGGTGTTCAAACATGACTCGGTCATGTGCAGACCACCTGAACCGGAATCCTTGTATCAATATCATGCGGCTTTCTATCTACAGACTCACCTCAGCACATTAGAACTCCACGTACATACTTGAATTCATCAGGGACCCTTAACAGTCTTTGTGCAGTGCCACAAATCACTTAGCTGCTGGTGACAAACCTAGGAGGAAGCTGACATTTCCATGCTGAAGCAGCTGGGTGTGTTTATGGCTTGTGAGTGATACGGCCCCGGCTGCCCTCTGGGAGACTCACGTTACCAGATGAAAAATGTGTACTTTTCTGACAATCAGGTACACAGAAAGCAATAAAAAGCCTTTTATATCCATTAATTCTTGCTTAATTCAATCTGTGCCCACTCCATTTACAAAGCGCTTCGGGATATGCGCTGGATACCCAGTCGCACAGTGAGAAGCAGCGAAACTAAATTCCCCTGGGTTGAGCTACACCCTTTTAATCAGAAACCTTAAGACAGAACCTGAACCAGGAGAGTGTGCCTGCATAGCAACGGAGTTCAGATTTTACATGGAACATCTAACAGTCCAGGGGTTAGTGGGGCACTTATCTTTTTCTGGGTTCTTCAAAGGTCCTGTGACTTTTTTTTTTTTTTTTTTGCCAAGTGAGCATTGATGCCCATCTGACAAAACTCTGATGCTGTTGTGTACTGTGGCTTTGCTCCTGAGAAACTGTTTGGTGAGGCTGAGAAAGAAACAAGCACGGCCTTACCATTTGATGCTCAGCGTCCTTGCTTTCAGAAGCTGGCGCTCCATCCAGTTGGGTTTCTGCCGCTCAATGCTCAACATGACCTTCTGGGTCAGCTGACTAACACTGCTTTGCTCTCCCAGGACGCTTCCCAAACACACACAAATTAAACCCAGTTTCTCCTTACTCCATCTGTCAAGGGAGGCACCTGTTAAGCGTTCCACGGTGTTCCCATCCTCAAATATCCGACATATAATTACAATCAAGTTCCAGACAAGCAGGCCAGCTTTCTTCAATTCAGCCACGTTTTTTGACATTTTTCTCTCAGACAGAAAAAAGAAGTATTTAACTGTGGGAGGCAAGCATGCAATCACCGTCGGTAACTTGCTGATTACAATAGACACTGCCTGAGCAGCAAGCCTCGTGAAGCCTGGGAAGAAAAGTCAGGAAAGGTATGATTACCGGGAGCGTTCTCAGGCCATCCCGTCATCATTTATTCTGGGTGGGGATGTCTAACGTTTGCGGAGGACATTATTAGGACGAACAGGTTCTTAACGCTTTTCTAAAGAGCTCCACCAGGAACTCCTGCTGTGTTACCCAAAATTCTCCAAATTACAAGCATGACTTTTCCCCTCCTATAAATGATAATTAGAAATTTTAGAATTATAACTCATATACGTTTTTTTTTTTTTAAGATTTAAGCTTTGAAGTACAGGGACACAGTTAGCAAATTAAGCAAAGGTCCTCGTGACCTTTGACACCATTGCGTCCCTTGCAGTGTGTGAGAGTCAAGAAATACCTCTATCCCCTGGGAGCATGTTGATCCCTAGCTAAAAATTATTATTTATTTGATTTTATGCCATATTTTTATTTTAGTGTGTTTCTTTTATTTTGAGATAGAGCATCACGTTCGCCAGTCTCAGTGCAAACTCTTTTTATAGGCAAGGATGACATCAAACTTTGGATCCTTCGGCCTCTTCTTCTTTGGTTGTGATCCTAGCCTTTAAGGGCTGAGCCATCTTTCCAGCCTCTGCCTCTACTTCTCAATGCATGGATTGCTAGCATTCTCTACCAGGCGTGGTTTTACAAGGTGCTGGGGATGAGACCCAGGGCCTAGTGCATGCTAAGCAAGCTCTCTGGAACCTCATCTCCAGCTTAAACCTGACTCCTTTAGATGATTGCAGAGTTTTTAGTGTTAGCCTTCCTCCAGGGTTGCAATGCTGCAAGCAAGCCTATAGCTGAGCATCCCACTTAGATTTTTCATCACTTAACTCAGTGCAGACAAACAGAATCCCTTCCTTCCAAACGAGCGAGGCTCCCCTCCTGCTTCCTTCACTCTTTCCCTCCTTCCCTTTAAACTTCTGCTTGATCCTTCATACCCAACCAAAGATCAGGGCTGATGAGTTTTCCCACCTCTCCATCTTTGACACTCTGTTTCTCGCTGCGACAAGCCTAAAGGGCTGACCAAATTCAAGCCTGTTTTTATAAATGGTACTCCAGCAACGCAACAAAAACGCCCTTCTGACATGGCTTTTTGTTTTTTTATGTTACTTAAAATGTTTTTCTTTACGTGTTTGTGTGTCAGTTCTCTAGTCTCATGCAGCTTGTGTGAAATATTTTATTATATGGACTGGAGAGCTGGCTCAATGCTTTAAAAGCATTTGTTGCTCTTGCAGAGGACCAATGTTCAGTTCCCAGCACCCATCCTGAGGCACCTGTAACTCCAGTTTCAGAAGATGTAATGACCGCTTCTAAACTCCATGGATACCAGGAATGCAGATAGAGTACATAAGTACACACAGATGAACAATTATACACATAAAATAAAACATTTATTTTATATTCCCCTTACCCTAAAGGGCACTTCAACACAGATCCCAAACAAACAGTTCCAAATCTATAACAAGTTCATATTGATAATTTTCTTTGCACCTGAACTTCTACTGAAGTTTCTTACTACAAAGACACCAAGAAGCCAAATTCTTAACTACTTCATTAAAGCTGAAGGCAAATTCTAATCAAAAGCTTCAAGCTGTTGCCAAATAAATCCATTCTAAACATGAAGGCAATGAGTCAATGAGGAGGTTAACAGCACACAAGAGGGGGCTGTTAACAATACCACACTCACTCATCTCTCTTTAAATAAGTAGCCATCTATTTAAATATTCAGTATATTACAATCTCAATTTCAGATCTGAAAATCTGTAAAGTAAACACAATATGGTCGCTAGATTTATGTTTATATCTTTCTTTCCATATAGTTTGTACTGTATGGACATATTTGTGTCCTAAAAATGTAAAAAGGTTATTTAACATTAAATGAAGGAGAGATAATCAATGTTTTAAAGTTAATTTTTATTCTGACTATCATCATCAGATACCAATAACTTGTTGATGCTAATGTGTGACTTAGAAGGTTTAATTGTGCTTAAAATGTCAGCTTAATACTTCATGGTGCAAAGATCAAGTTCTAAGTTCATTTAGTTTTGTTGGCTGTTATAGGTATTTTTTAGGCATTATAAGAACATAGCTGAGACCCCAGTATAACTGAGGAACGAGTTGTGCTCTCAAAATGAAGGCTTTTGTTTTTTTAGTCTTTTTTTGTTTGTTTGTTTTTGTTTTTCAAGACAGTTCTCTGTGTAGCCCTGGCTGTCCTAGACTTGCTTTGTAGACCAGGGTGGCCTTGAACTCACAGTGATCCATCTGCCTCGGCCTCCCAAGTGCTGGGATCAAAGGCGTGCGCCACCACGCCTGGCTTGCTTTTTAGTCTTAATCACAGAACAAAGCTTTTGTTGTCACTTGGCAATAAACACCCTACATTCATGAACTCAATTCATTGGCCTTGCAAACTAACAGGAAAACATTGCATTTTCACACATGTAAGATAAAGTCCAATGATCACGAAGACAGTTTTTGTTATACTTTTAACTAGGTTAGAAAATCTGCATCTTAAGTTTGTAAGCATACAGATATTTTTATTATGGTTTTTGTAAAACTATGTTGTCTAGAATAAATTGTAACAGGAGTTTCTTGTTACACTGTATGTTTTTCTGTCACTAGGATCCTTTTCAAGGATCTCCCAGTGAACAGTAGCCCGAACGCACTTTCCTCGTGAGAATATCTGCTTACTGGCTCCAGAAACCCATTGTTTTAGTTGAAGGCATTGCTCAACCAACATTTTTTCCCATAAAGCATTGTTTTCATTAAAAATCATAATTTACCGCTGAGACAATTTTTCATTTTTTGGTGAGGCAAATAATTGATGTTATTAGATCTCAAATGTATTTTTTTTTTTTTTACTTAACCGCTGGTCAAAGAAACAAAACAAAAGCAAACTAGCCCTTTGTGCATTGGCTCCTTGAATCGCAATGAAAGAAATACCAAAAAGCTGAGCTATGTGTGAGAGCCATCTGGGCTTTGAGCCCCCTGCCGTGTGCAATATTTCCTGGTGTTCATCTCTCTGAATCTTCTGTTTTTCTCTGTATTTTAGGATTTGCTGATGAAGAAGAACCAGGAAATGTGCTCTACTGTCACTGCAGCGATCCTGTGTGCTGCCACCCACATGCTGATAGATGTCCCATAGGTGTGGCCTACTGATCTTTAGGAAGTTAAAATTCTGTGTTTAAAACCAGGCACCGTTAAGTACTAGCATTTCTCGTTGTTTAGACAGAGTTAAAGGAACGAGGTCACTGGACTTGAACCCTGGGGCTACAGAGTTCATCTTCATGTTTTACATGCTTAGCTTTGAAATGTTTTGCTCATCAAGACTTCCTGAGACTGAGAGGGCTCCATATAACATGGCCCAGACCTCAGGAGGATTTACAGTTAATAAAAATATATGAGCGCTCATAGTTCTTCCCATACTTTTTCTTTCCAAATCTGATCTAATTATTGTTTTACTTTATGATGTGGTTGAGAAAGCACTCATATTTGCAACAGAAATATTTGAGAGCATTCCCACTTCGGGACCATGTACTCTGTGTTGTATCGTCAGTATTAAAATACAGCAACAGGAGCATGTTAGGGTCACTTGTGGCTTTTGAGGGATCAGTTTTGTCAACAGCAGACTTGACAACATGGCATTGATCTATGCAGCAAGCTGAAGAAGGAATCTTATCTCCATGTCCATCCCCCGCCACACCCACACCCACACCCTGCACCCCTGTCTCTAAATTTCCTCACATACTGTCTCCAAAACAAAACAGTCTCACTTACACCGAGAAACGTTCTTATAACAATCTTCATAGGTTTTATAAAAGTTTAATTTTTTTCTTCTTCCCAGATTTGTGTATGTTCTGGGTGTCTGCGCTCATTTCACTATACCATCTCTCAGCACCAGGAGGATAGAGTACATGTATATGATCTTACAGTGTATGTGATCTTACATACATTGGCTGATATGTAAAACTCAGTTAATATCCACTGAGTCAATGGATGTCCGAACGCCAACATGGCGTTAATGTCATCTGGCTTTGGGAGTGTAGGAGTGTCCTTCTCTAAGCAGGATGAAAACCAAAGCCTCCAATGAAATGTGGAGTGCCAAGCCCTCATATCCATTTTTTTTCTTATAGAAACATAAATACATACACACCTGTAAAATTTTAATGTATAAATTAAGAACCATAGATTAATAATGAAGTAGGACAATTTAAACCAGATATTATAATAAAATTTATGTGAATGTGGATTCGCTCTCTTGAAAGGACCAAAGTCAATCCTAGTATTTTTGGACTAAAGTTGACTAAGGTCAAAGACAAAGGCTGAAAACCAGAGAGGGCTAAGACGTGTGCTGGTCCTGAAGCAGGTTGGAGCAAGAGTAATGGTATCCTCTCATGCGCACTTAGCACACAGAGGGGCCTGGAGCTTCTCTTCCTTCCATTACTTTGTTTTATATGACCTGACACCTCTTGGTGACTGACTAGCTATAGAATGTAACTCTGCACCAACTTATAATATTATGAAAAATATTGATCATGCTTCCTGGGTCACCAACAGTGAATGACATATCCAAAACATGGGAGAAGGAGACCTGGGACCAACGGGAACAACTCTTACATGAGGGAGAACTCACGCAGGGAAAAGGTGACAGTTTTCCAATTTCAATTAAGTATCTTTACTAGATCCAAAGGCTGCTTGATAGGACTTGGACAAAATAAAAAAAAAAATTACTAGAAAGGTCACTCAGATAATTGATTTGAGTTTGTAATAGAAGGCTGGTGAATAAGAGCTACACTATTTAAGGTCTCTATGGAGAGGAATGGGAAAAATAAAAGGCTAAACCTTTCAACTTCCTTTGTGAGTTCCAGCTGGAATGTTTTATTTTGGAAAGTTTTTCCTTAAAGTGAAAACTATTCTTCTTTGAAACATGAATATGACAACATGTTTTACTTTAGGAAAGGAGAGAGTCACACAGATAATATACATTCAAAGGAATTCTGTGACAATTCAACGGCAATGGAGCTGTTTCAGCAAAGTGGAGAAGGTGTCCTAATGAAATAAATGACAATGTAGAGAAAATGGAGATTAAGCACGCTTGGCAGAAGGACTACTCTGAAGAGGACCAATAAATCCAATACAGAACCACAGGTATGGGGAGTAGATACCCTATCAGAAATTATATGCAACTACCAAACTAGATGCTATCTGGGACCTAATGGCTACAACTGAAGGTGTGTTAAGGGAAAAGAAAAGTGAAATCTGGTGGTTGCAGGAAAAACAAAAACAAAAATCAATCAATCAAAAAACAACAACAACAAACAGTTAAGCTGAATGAGTAACTAGATTATCTAGATTTAAAGTAAAACAAAGTCATGTGACTTCTGTGAATACTAACACAAAAAAGATGAAAATTCTGAATCACTTATAGGCAACTCAGGAGGGTGGCCTTTTCCAAGGAAGAGCATACCAATCTATTGCACAGGGCCAAGTGCTAGCCTTGAAAACATACACACAGGCAGCATTATCCAGACTAAACAGGTAATATTTAGGAATATACTTGTATATGCTTATACTTATGCATGTAATAACAATTAGTAAAAGAAGAAAAAAGGCCATGAATTTGAAGGAGAGTTGAGGAAGGGTAAACGGGAAGGTTTAGGGGGAAAAAGGGAAGGGAGAGATGCGATAATCAAATATCAAAATTAAAATAAAGAAATAAAGCAAATTTCAACAAATAAACATGAGGTACTAATAAAAAACTAATAAGCATTTGAATTATTTTCATTTCTACTTGTATTATCTTTGTGGCTTATAACAAAAAGAGAATGGAGGTCTCCGTATACATACTGAAATGAAAAACCAATGCCATTTAGCAGTCTTAGAATTTTTTAAGAGTTTTATTTATGAGATTGTTTTTACAGGGGACACTTTCTTAAGGAGCTAATGTTGTTACCTTTCCCGGACTCTTTCCCTTTGGATTCCCTTGGAATATAATTCCATTCTCGTGGGATGCTCTGAAGCAGACGATCGGGAACCCGCAGCTGGTTTAGGTTTGTCTCACTGTTTCTCCGACATCTCACCATGGATATTATCTGCCGCACAGTGTCCTTGACGGCATCCATCAGGGCCAGTCTAAGGCAGCGGATGACTTCCGGCTGGGACTCCGTGTATCCGGAGACTTTGAAAGCAAGAAGCACATTATGGTTACCAGAGCTTACTCACAAGCTTTGCCTTCCTCATCTGGGAAGACTGTTTCACAGTTACCTAAGTTAAAGCTGTAGAAGATGAGAGGTGAATTTCATAGATGCACCATATAAATGCCTACTAAAACCAGGGGACCAACTGCGAGTTTTGGACTCTGCAGGTGCAGTGGGAACTGGACAGCCTTTATAGAGAGCACCATAACGGCGCCAGGACCATCAGTGGAAGAGTGCTTGCACTCTGGGCTGCAGCCCTGCACACAGTGCTGGGAAAATCCCAGCAGGCAACATCAACAAAGCTGTAACATTTTACTTAAATATTGGCTCGTTCTCTCTTATCCATGAAACTAAGTGCTAAGAAACTGAGACTCTGTAAAGGACCTAGAGAAATATGAGAAGTCATGAATATGTCCAATTAGCTCTCATATATTCATCTTCACAAAAAAGCCTGATATCTCACAGATAAAAAATAAACCTGTGTTTTTAAAAAGAGTAAGGTACGCGCGCGCACACACACACACACACACACACGCACACACGCACGCACACACACACGTGCATGCACACATACATACACACTAAAATAAAATTTAAAAAGAAGTCAAAGTTGATATTTAACCGTTTAAAATATAGTATAAAGAGAATATATAATAGTCCCAACTCCAGTTGCTATAGTCTATATATTTATTCTATCTAATCAACATAAAAGAGAAAAGCAAAACAAAAAAGCATCTCAATAATAATTTCTAATTTGGTATTTTGTCATAAATATATTGGGTTAAGACAATAAGTATTTTTCAATTTTGATATAAATAGCCTTTAAAATGTGTTCATTTTAGACCTGATAGAGTATACAAAATAAAAGAAATGTTATTATTTAAGTTTTCTCTATAATTTCAAAGAATAAGAACATAAGTAATTAAAAGGTTTTCATGACTGCTTCAAGAAAGATGGTCTACTGAATCAAGAATAACCTAAATTAGCTTTATAAAATTAGCACAACGCATTTGAATGTGTTTCTAGGTAAAAAAAAAAAAGCATTGGTATAGACAGGAATTCTATGGGAAGAAACTTTCCTAAATATATATTGATAGAAGATTCATATATAGAACAAAGAACTCCAAATTATAAATACAAGAAATGTCCTCATGAAACACAGTATATGCGCAATGAATACAAACAACTAAAAGAGCTTTCCTTCAATTATCAAATTTACAAATCAGGTGCCATTGAAAACAAGGTGTCTCTCTAGTCTCTACTAGGGAGTCAAGAGTAACATTAGTGAAAGTCTCATCAAAATATTATTATCACCATTTTATCAGAAAATTAAAGTATCTTCTTGTGGGACTCCATCAGTGGAGAGGGAGAGAGAGGCTGGGCACTGTTTCTGACTCTTTTGACTGCTTTTGGGTCCCCTTTTCTCATACTAGATTGCCTAATCCAACATAGTTTGTTCATGTTGTTGTTGTTTGTTTTTTCAGTACGGGAGTTTCTCTGTGTAGCCTTGGCTCTCCTGGACTCACTTTGTAGACCAAGCAGGCCTTGAACTCACAGTGCTCTGCCTGCCTCTGCCTCCCTGAGGGGCAGAGATTAAAGGTGTGCACCACCATACTTAGGTGTAATCTTAATATAAGGGAGGTGTTTAGTCTTTCTGTAACTTGATAGACCATGTTTGGTGGATATCCATGGGAGGCCTGCCCTTTTATGAAGAGAAATGGAGGAGGATTGGATACAGGGGTGGAGTCAGGGCAGAGGAGAGATTAGGAGGAGAAACTAAAAAGAGAGGGAGGGGAAACTGTGGTTAGGATGTAAAAAAAATAATAATAATAAAGAGGACACTAGAACCAATTGAAAGAAAGAAAAGAAAAGAAAGAAAGAAAGGAAGGAAGGAAGGAAGGAAGAAGAAAAGAAAATTAGATTTTCTGGGTTGTTTCAAAACGTTAGATGATAGAAACAGCACATTTAAATCAGTATATAATGAGACTTTAAGTCTTTTAAAATAAGAAAACTAATGAATTAGATGGTGCAACGAATCATCTAAAAAGTAGTAAGGAAGGAAACAGTGCACAGTGTACACCATACAGTATATGGCATACAGTATACAGTGAATACCATACAGTATAAAGGATACAGTGCACAGTGCACACCATACAGTATACAGGATACAGTGCATAGTGCACACCATACAGTATATGGAATACAGTGCACACCATACAGTATATTGAATGCAGCATACAGTGCACACCATACAGTATATGGGATACAGTGCACACCATACAGTATATGGGGTACAGTGTACACCATACAGGATACAGTGCACAGTGTATACCATACAGTATAAGAGATACAGGGCACAGAGCACACCATAACAGTACACGGGATACAGTACACACAATGCACAGTGTATACCATACAGGATACAGCATACATCTCTCAACTTAAGTGGGAAATTGAAAAGAGGGAATGGGAAGGTCAATATGGTAAAAATAAATAATATACAAATATGAAAATACACAAAAACTCATTAATTTGTACAATGGTTGTAGTCTAATAAAATAGTAAATAATAGAGAAAAAGAGGAGAAAAACGATACAGTCTTTTATGTATAGATTCCCTAAGGATGGGAGTCAGTGTTAGCTCTGACTCTGTTACCTGCCTCTGGATCCTTTTTCCCCTAGCTGGGCTGCTTTGTCCTGCCTCCCTGAGGGAGGATGCACTTAATCCTGCTGTGATTTGAGGGGCCAGTGTGGGTTGGGATCCCTTAGGGAGCCCCCTTCTCCAAGAAGGAAAGGGAGCAGTTGGGGGAGGGGGCATGAGAGCAGGTCTGAGAGGAGAACATAGAGAAGACTGGAACCAGGCTGTAAAGGGATTGAATAAGAAAGAGTGGAAGGAAGGAAGGAAGGAAGGAAGGGAGAGTGGAAGGAAGGAAGGAAGGAAGGAAGGAAGGAAGGAAGGAAGGGAGAGAGGGAGGAAGGAAGGAAGGAAGGAAGGAAGGAAGGAAGGAAGGAAGGAAACAAGCAATGAGACAATGCAAGAAAACTAAGAGATAAGACTTTAATGCTTTTTCTTTTATTCTTTTTTTTTTTTTCTGTGTTTGTTTTGTTCTGTTCTGGGCTTTTGTTTGTTTGTGTTTTGTTTTCTGGTTTTCGCCTGTTTGCTTTTTAAAGAGAGAAAGAAGACATGGAGTAATAAGGATGAGAAGGGGGATGATTTGGGAAGAGATGGAGAAGAAAAAATAGTTATTATAATATATTGTTTAAAAATCTATCTTCAATTAAAGAAAAAGAAAAAACTGTACAGACTTGCCTACATGCAATCTGGATGGAGGAATTTTCTCAATTGAGGGTCAGTCTTCCTAAATGCCTCTAGCTTATGTCAAGTGATATTAGTCTGGACAATTACAATCATGAAATGACTGTTATATCTTACTAATACCTCATATTCTAAAAAGAAAAACATAGTATACGCTAAATACAAACTTAAGTATTATGATAGGACACTTTCCTAAAATGAAACAAGAGAGCCTTCATTCTATAATTTTTCCCTTTACATCTCACTACCTTATCCCAAGTACATCACACTTGACAGTAGATAAATGGTAAGTAGTTCCAAACAGAAGCCCGTCCACTAAAAAGATGCATGATAAACTTACAAACAAGTGTCAGAAAAAACAGTATCTATCATACTTTGAAAATATTAAAACACAATTTAAGTATCAATAAAGCATTTATTATATATATATACACACATACATACATAAATTATATATATAAAATACACACACACATACACACACACACACAAGTTCTTTTTCTTTTTCTTTTTTTTTTAGATAGTTACTCAAATTTACAGTTTATTGACTAAGTCTGCAATGGGCTTGAGATTCTACAGTTGTTAAATTCCAAGTGACTTTCATGTTGTTGGTCAGTGGAACATAGACAAAGACATGTTTACAGAAAACCAGAGGGTTTAAAAACATTTCTATTAACATACACTAATTGCACACAATAATGTATTTCACTGTGACACTTTAACACATTATTGCATTTATATATAAAGACACACAAGTTTCTTGTACCTGGAATGTTATATAAAAAGTCCCAGAGGTGTTGTTCTTCCATGTAGCTCACGAAAACATTTCCAAATGTTCGTGGGGAGAGATGGCAATGGTACAGAACATTAAAGATGGCTTCCACCACACTGCAGCGTGCATTCTGGTTATTTTCTATGCCCGTAGCTTGTTCTTAAAAAGAGTGAAAATGTGGGGGTCAGTGGACAGGATCATATCCTTATCATTTCTCTCAGCATTGTGCTACGATGCACCCATGCTTACTACTTGCACTTGAGAAACACCACCGTCTCTGAGGGCTACAGTCACTCAACCTCACAGCTTCACATGCACCTGTAGGTGGCTGCTGAGTGACATCTGTGAGAACAACCACAGTGGCATTATTTTTTAGTTACGAGGCCAGTTTTCCTGTACAGCAGAATTCTCTTTTCCTCCAAGGAAATAATTTTTGCCTATATTTCTCATTTAAAAATCATAAACATTCAAGAAATATTTTAAACATCCAGATAGCTCAGAAAACTAAAAGTGTACCAAGAGAAAATTCACACATGTTCTTTGAATTATGCAATCAATTCTGATACATGTGACGTATCTCAAATATATTGACACCATCATTCCAGAACGAAGCAAATTTTTGATTAGTCCCTTTACTGAACCTCATGAGCAATTGCACCATAACAAAGCTATTTTAATCACTTGAACATCCCCCTCTGGCTCCATTACAGCTTCTATCAAAGATCAGTAGTCAGAGAATCAGGCATTACTGAATTTATATCACACACAGGATTGAGAAATAATTCCTACTTTGCTTAACAGCCCTATCATAATAAACAGCTGTATCATAATACAAAAAAAAACATGTATTAACTTAAAGATAGTATCAGCTCATATCTCTTATTTTTAATGTCTTTTATTCATATAACCTAGAGTCATTTGGAATGGGAATATTTCCTTATTCCTTCTCATTTGAAAGTTTATCACTTTTCTAATTGTATTTATTGGGTTTGGTTTTAAGAGCCCTCCCTTTATAAAAAAATTTTTATTTATTTTTATGTGCACTATTGTTCTGCTTGCACGTCTGCTTGAGGGTGCCTAACCCTCCGGAACTGGAGTTACAGACAGTTGTGAGTTGCCACATGGGTGCTGGGAATTGAACCCAGGTCCTCTGGAAGAGCAGCTATGGCTCTTAACTGCTGAGCCATCTCCTAGGCCAGGAGCCCATTCTTATCTGGAAATTAAAGGAACAACACACTAGATTCTATGCAGAGAGCACTTGCTAGTTTTTCTTCCTAATGTCAATTTCAAATTAATTTTTATTTAACTGGTCATCGTTGTCCCCACAGGTTATTTGTTTGAGATGTTGAGTCCATTACCTGGGGTGGGCATGCGGTCAAGGCCTGACACCATTCATCAGCCATGATCAGTTTGTAGGTGACTGTGTAACCAACAGGACCATTCCCAAAGCGTTTTGCTGTGATAACTGGGGAGTGGTGTTCTTTTGTGAGTGTTTGATAAGCTGCTAGACTGGGCTAAAAATTCCTCAGGATGGCCATTTGGGAGGAAAATGTAACTAAAAATTAAGCTGCTTCAGTAAGAGTCAGAAACAAGCCTGTTTTTTTTCCCCCCTCTGAAATTACTTTTCAATTCTCAAGCATCTTGTTCAACCTAAAAGGATTCATTTGCCATTTAAATGTGCTTCCCCTTTCCTTTTCTTTCACCAGTCTAGAATGCTGTCTTCTAAAGGGCTGTGAAATGCTGTCTTCGGGGCAATTACTATCAACTGTTGCTGCCTACACTGGGCCTGCCAAAGTCAGTCCTAGGGAGAGTGACACAGGGCCATTCTGCTCACACTGAACTGTGGGCTACTGATCAATTCTGGGGGACAGGAAGTCATTCTTTCATCTGTGAACCCAAGGAGGAGCCCACTAGGTTCCACTGAATAGATCTAAATCCATGGCCACACAGGTGACCTGCTGGGTCACGAACCGCACAAAGACAGGGATGCAGGAAAAGAAACTGTAGAGGGGAGCCAGGACTGACAGGTAAGACAGGGTCAGGGTGACAGTAATAAGGATGTACTTTCTGCATGCATGGTGTTATCAAAGAACAAATTTAACAAAAGTTGTCATTTAAAAACCATTCTCATGTGGGTATGCCTGAGAGGGCGAAGAGAGAAAGGAGACTGTGTTATGGCTCTGCTCTCTGGGGCTGGGCACCCACCACACTGTTACTTAATTCTCTTCATTTTGACCATATGTGGATCTCCAAAATATCCATCGTTGCTTCATGTGCACATGCGTTCCACACAGGGTGGGAACACTCCTCCCAAAAGCGTAGACTACCTAACAACGTCCACATTACTCAGTTCTACACAAGAGGAACTTTCCTTTATACGATTTTCTTCATATCCATAGATAACTCTCAACCCTCATCAAAGAAGCCCCTCCCCCCCCCCAGCAGATCACGACTAGGTAGCATGAAGATCCATAAGTAGCAAAGTGAGGAAAATAGATGACGGGGTGTCCGGCTAGTACATGTAGAATTAACTCACCAGCCAAGGTTCAGGGAACATCATGGAAAAGGGGTAGAAGGACTGTAAAAAGCCAGGAGAGCAGCAGGTCTGCTGGGAGATAGTGTCTTTTGGTTCTGACAGACAAGTTGCACCCAATTAAATCTCAGCAATAAGGTTACCTAATGAGACCTGCACAATTGGTACACTGGTAACATGTCAACACAGGTGCAGAGATTTTTTTCACAAGGCCCAACCTAGATGAAGAGCTACAGGCAATCCATGGCTTTTGAGAAAGAGGAAGTCAGTTTTCTCCAAGGATGAGCTAGCTCCCTGACAAGTTATCCAATCCCAAGTGGTCAGCTCTAAACACTTGCACATACGAGTAATTCTAGATGGGCTCAGTTGCCATTATATACGTGTGTGTGTGTGTGTGTGTGTGTGTGTGTGTGTGTGTGTGTGTGTGTATGTGTGTGTGTGTACATATATATATATATATACACACACATATATACATATGTATATATAATATGTGTATGTGTTTAAAGCAACCAAGATCTTGAATTGAGAGGCAGTTACAGGGCACAGGGAGAGAGGGAGGATGTAAATACATGTATAAAATTCATTTAAAAATTAGTATTCTTACTACAGGTCAGTCACTGGTGCAGAGTTGAGGGGCTTTGGCTTCTGGGTATTTACTGTGCAAACATGCATAGTGGTCAGGTGATGGGCGCACTTGAAAGCACGATGGCAAGGTAATGGTTTGTGACTCTCATTCCTGCTTGCTGGCTTTGTCCTGTCATAAGTGATAGTAGCATCTCTTTCATTCTTTGAAAACATTTTTGTTTTGCTTTACGTGAATGGGGCAATTTGCCTGTGTGTATATCTGTGTACATTTGCATGCCTGGTGCCTGCTGAGGTCAGAAGAGGGCATTGGACACCTTACAACTGGAGTTAAAGAATGTGTGAGCTGCTTTGTGAGTGATGGGAAATTCTCTCCCCATCGCTAAGGCCTGGCAGGAGAGCGGGCGGCACACAATCTAGATGGGCTTGGGGTGGTGGCTTGGGAACCTGGTAGAAACCATGGTCATGGCCAAGTGCTCAGTCCCAGCGATTTTCTGTTCCTTTTGACTTGGTTTCTTTATGTCCTTGGAGCTATTTTTGTGCTCTTTCTCATTCTGGTGTTCCCCCAGTCCTTTCAGGGGAAACTCACCTTGAATTCATTTTCATAACCTACTTTTTGGGGGGGGGGGCAGGGAGGGTGACCCAAGTTATTTTGTTGCCACTTCATTGATGGCAGAGGAATATTAGGCTAATATTTGACAAAGTAAAATTAAATTGTTTGGGTATTTTTGTTTGTTTGTTTATTGTTTGGTTTGAAATTCACCCCTTGGTAAAGTTGGTCTTGATGTGATTTAGGATAGAGTACTCCCAAACAAGGCACCTGGGCATTTGGGGAAACAGGAAATTCAGTCCAGTCTTCCGGACCACTCCTGAAGCAGGGAACCAAATGATTTCCTTTAAAGCAGGTCATGCATAGGGGCCCTCTCTGTACCAAGCACACAGGGAAATCTACACAAGCATTACCAAGTTACTGGGACTAATTCCCTCTAGATGTCATTCTTTGAACAACTATGCACACATCAAAATATTCATGCTGGACTGCATGGCCCACGGCAGCTCACAGCCACCTATAATGCTAGTTTAATGGGTTCTAACATTTTCTTTTGGCATCCATAGGTCCCTGCATTCAGTTTACAAATAAAGTAAAGCAGTCTGATATCCCCATAGACAAATTAAAAATAAATTAATTAATCTCTAAAAAGCCAGAAATATGCAGTCCACCCTGTTTCCATTGGTCTTCTTTATTAAGGCCAATGTAGTGATATTTATAGTAAATGAATGTCTTCATTCATGTTGGCTTATCCTTTCTTATAGGTGCATCACCTGTGAGCCTTGCAATGTGTGTGTGTGGGGGGGGGGGGAACACATCTCTTCCAGCCTATAATTCCTGCTTCTCTACAGGATGCAAGGCTAGGCTAGTCCTTTCATTCTTTTTCTTTTTCTTCCACCTCTGCGCAAGACATAGTTTTTCCCAGTAAATAATTCCTTAGGTGTGTTGTTATGATGCCTTCAATAGTGAAAGAAATGAAAGTTGACTAGGTCTATTCAGGAGGCAGATGTAGGAAGAAGGCTACAAGTGAGACTAGCCAGCCAGGGCTGCAGAGCAGGACCCTGTCTCAATAAACAAGTAAGTAACTAAGTAACTAAGTAAGTAGGTAAGTAGGTAAGTGCATAAGTAGTTAATAAATAGCCAGTGTGTTCTAGCTACCTAAAACATCATTGTACAAATAAATATCATTCTTTTTTTTTTTCCTTTTCCATCAGAATTTAGCTCACCTATGTGGCAACCTTGTGCCTTGTCCTGGCCACCCTTACTGTCCTTCTTAGACATGACTCCCTCTGGAAGCTCCTCCCCACCTCTCACTCACCACACTAGGGAAGGTGTCCGAGGCCAGAAACCCAGCATGGTTGAATAAGCCCAGTGTTTTGTTTTATTCTTTCATGGTATGTATGGCCGTGGGGACTTTGCTTTGGCCAAGATATCCCTCTAATTAAGATAGAATTTACCAAGGCAGGACAATCTTAGATTTTCAGGCCAGGTGGGGAGCTAAGGGAATTAGAGGGATCAGAATTCATACTTTAGTACTGGAACTTTTACCAGATTCCCTGACGCAGTATCTACAGTAAAGTACGCAGTAATAAAGCTTCTTTTATCAATATATTATACATTAAAATGAATAAAAATTTTTAGATTAGACAATCTTTCAGTAATATTCCGAGGGGTGTTTTCGGTGTAGCCACCATTTTAAACTCTTGTTAGGGCTCCTAAAGGAGATTTAAACCCCAGGAGACTGTTTGTACTGCCAGCACAGGTTTAATCTGTGCTACGCTGTACACGAGCATTTTCCTCTCCAAGGCTGTATAACTTTTACTTTTACAAGATGTCAGTGAGAAACGCCTGCTGAGTCACTGGGATGCATTTGGCAGCAGCATTATAAAAGAGTGTGCTGTGTGCTCAGGGATGCTGAGTCAACCAGACACCAGCAGCACCGCTAAACAAAGAAAAGGGCTGGAAGACTCCCTTCGCACAAAGACGCTAGATCAAAAATGTAAGAACAGAGCACACAGAAATCAGAACAAGGATCACCGAGAGTAGAGCGAGTCGGAGTTGGGGTCAATATCACACAAAGAACACCGACAGCAGAGCAAGGCTGGGGGGTCATGGTCAATATCACACAAGGAACCCCAATAGTAGAGCAAGGTGGGATCGGGGTCAATACCACACAAAGAACCCCAACAGTAGAGCAAGGCTGGGGGGTCATGGTCAATATCACACAAGGAAAAATGGACAGTAGAGCAAGGCTAGGGGCTCAGAGTCAATATCACACAAGGAAACCTGGACAGCAGAGTAAGGTGGAGGTGGGGGTCATTATCACATCATAGTTTACTACAAGAAACAACAAAACACAGTTTAAATCTTATTAGAAAGTTCTACCACACCACGTGTCACCCTCACCCCATGGGCCATGTCCTTATTCATCATCCCGTCAGGAGCACTGCTCCAGGTGCCGACTCTGACAATGCCTGATGCTATTTGATGCCCACTAAATGTAATGTTTTAGTAGAGAAGTCAGTTATAAAATCAAGTGCTTAATTTCCAGAGGCTCACTCTTTCTGAAGACTCATCTCCAAAACTATTGTGTTTTCTTTTTAGTTTACCTAAAACAATAGACTATCAGAAAATAATGACTTGTTGGCTCTGTTTATTAACAATTAAACTTTATTGTACAACCCATCTAGCACACACAAGAAGGAAAAAAAGGTTAAAGGGACAGAAGAGTGAACCTTCCGGTATCTGTTTCACAGGACGGGTCCTTAGGTGTTTCTCCGTTCAGAGTGCTGGTCTGGCCGCTCTCTTCCTCTCAACCTGTTGTTTTGTCTTCCCCCACCTTCCCAGTCACATGCAAAGGGAGGTCTCTTTCTCCCTTCAAGGGTCAATTAGGAAAACAATAGCCACGGTGGGGTTCCCAGGTCGGCTTCCTGAATTCCAAGCCCAGGAAGGCTCCAAACAATCTCTCACAAGGTATTCATGGTGTGCCCCAAGGGTAAAGCCCGCCAAGACTGCTTCCACCTGTGACAAAGCTTAATCTTTCCCACAATGACTCTTCCCTCATTTAACAAGGACCACTCGAAAAATCAAGTGGGAACTTCTCTGATTTTTCTATATCTGTTTCTCCATTTCCAAAATGGTCCTAATAATTCAAGGTTCATAAATGAGCTAATAAATCACACTGAATTGTTGAGGGGAAACACTGCAAAAATCATGATAATAGGATCACTTTAGTGTGATGTCCAATCCCATGAATATTATGTACATAGAATTACATGGGAGTACATCAACTACCAAAGCAGACTAGGCTCCTGTTAGTTATATTGGGTATTTTAAGTAGCAGAAAAAGATGGAATGTAAAATAGTTCAGTCATTGTCAAGCAAGACTGGATCTGCTTCTGTGTAGGTCAAACAGGTAGGCATAAGGCTATTGTGCACTACGTAAAGAGACAAATGCGGATTTAAGTGCCCTCCATATCTGCTTTCAAACCTTGTTCTGAAAATCTCCTGTCTAAACTCAACTCTCCAGTTGTTCCTGATCTGTCAATAAAACAGTGTAACAGGCAATCCCTGAGCAGGGGGGAGAATAGGGCTGGGCTTCCTGCCAGCCAGGGGAGGAAAAGAGATAGAGAGGAAGTGGGGTCCAGGAGACAGGAGGAGAGAGCAGCTGGAAGGAGGAAGCCATAAATGAAAGTATGTTAGTGATTTTGGCAAAGAGGAAGTCAGACCAGCATGGAGGGTTAGGAATAGAGTAATAACTGCTCTGTATTATGCTGTAAAGCTCAGTAAAAAAATTTAGTAGTGCAGTATAGATTATTTGGGTGCTAGCCGGGATAAGAGATAAACTGCTTGCTAAACACACATTTTATAAAGTAACACTGGCAGAAATATCATAGCAAAATACATACTGCTATGTCCCAAACTATTTGTGAAGGCTTTCAATAAGTACTAGTAGAATTTGAAAAAAAAATTTTTTTTTGCCTAGTTCTCATTTATATGACAGCGGCTAGGGAATTACCTTGCCAGACATATAGATATCCAAAAGAAGGGAAACTTCATCTTGTGCAAGACACTATTTTATCATGACAGTCAGTGCTCCCTTTCTACTGTGTTCCCCAAGGATCAAACTCAGATCAAGTCTTGAGGGTTTCAGACTAAATGTTTTTACCAGTTTTGGTCTTCTGCCATAGCAGCAAGTGTTCTTAACTAATGAGCCATCTCTTTAGCCACTCAGTAAAAATTGTTAAAGTGTATGCAGTCTGAACCTAACAAGAAAACAGAGATAAAATGGTGGGCGGCCTCTGTCCTTCTGCACCTCACAGTGGCCTTACTGCTCAACAAGCTGGGGACACCAGCAGCAGGAGCAACATCACCTGGAGCCTGTCAAACCCTACAACCTAGGGAACCGGGATCTATAGCATTAGCTGCACTATCAGGTTGTGAGTGTCTGCACCCTAACAACAAAGCCTGATTGATATAGTCATACCCTACCCACCCACCATGACCATCGACACCTCTGAGGATGCAGCATCCCTGGGGGGTAATTGTTTCTGAGACTATACTGGTTTTTAGAAGACCGCTGAGGTCTCCAGGCCAGTCCGTTGTCATTCCCAGAAAGGACCTTGGCAAACACTAGTATAAAAACACAGAGGTACTCCCTACTGCTCTCAGGAAGTACATGCTACAATTTCAATTAAGAAAACATTGACTAATCAGAGTCCTGTAGTGCAACTGTAATTACTGCAAACATAGGCAATAACATCAATGGTAGGTGAGCTAAGAACACTGAGAAGGAGTGCAATTTCTCTTTAAGGTATTTTCTAAAATGGGGCTCTGATTACACCTATGACATGGTATACATAGGCACATGTGCACCACGACGAATAATTAAGCTAGCTTCTGCCATAACGTCTGATATTACATAGGATTATACTACATGACAGAAAATTATACTACATGACAAGACAATTTGAGCTGATTCAATAACTTTAGGTCAACTGTTACTCAGTAGTCCTAGCCAAGCTTTAGCTCTCTCCAGATCTATTGTTTCCTTGTCATCTTTGGGTATTTTGTAACATGGATGAACATACAGAGCACACTAGGACAATCATCTGTTACTGCGGTTGCTGGTTGCTGATTGCTACCTACAGTTGCTCTGCACCGTAACTTGCTACACATCCTGTCACTTTGCTTGATGCCTTGTGGTTCCGATTCAAACACTCCTGAAGCCGGTGGCATGGGTCCAACACTGTGCTGCTTCCTACTAGTGGGGCAGCCTACTTTTCCTTGGTATCTCAGTTCCCTCAAGTGGGGTGTACCAGCAGTACTATCATAAGAAGTCAGTGAAAGAACACATTTCAAGACTTGAAAATCAAGGCCTGGGCCATCTTACATAGCACATATTTGACATCTTGCTTTTATATTGTGGTGGACTATCACTAGAAGGCAAGAAATGCCCATGGGGATCACTTTGTGGACAACAGGCGAAGAAAGGCATGTTAGCTCTACTTCATCCAAACATCACTTAGCAGGAAAGGCCACTCAACTGACAACTGGGAAATTGAGAAATTTTGATGCCTCATGTAAAAGCCTTGCATCCCACTTGGTCTCAGCAAAATAACTGCCCTGAGATTTGAAAGTCAAAAATTCAACATGGCGTCTTATAATTAAGAGCCTTCTGAAACATGGAGGCTTATTTCCTTTGGATTCAACACGATCTAACTTAAGACTGAAGAGATGCCACTGTCAGGCGACTGGAAGGGATACAAGGAGGGTCACAAGTCACCTACCATTAATATCAGCTGGCTTTTTTTCTTTGAATCAGGGTACAGCAACATTAAAATACGTCGTTTTATACTAGAGAACTTGCCATCTATGGCAAGACTGGTTAGAAGATGTAGGCAGTGTAACACATTTTCTATTAATTTGTTTAACTTTATTTTCTGACCCTCAGCAAAAATAACTATTTCTCTATATGTTTGGCTGACCATTTTAAAACAAATAGAAATTCTGATAAAACTTTTTTAACTGAAAGCTGAAGATACCATTCACACATTGAGATGTTTCTGACTTTATATTATATGGTTACCAGGAAAATTTATGTTAAGTATACTGTACTTGAAATAAAGTAAAGCCTGTTTTAAAAAAGACTATATACATGACTATATAGACTAAATATACGTTATACTGAGATTGTGTGTATATATATATGATATATATATATATATATATATATATATATATCATATATTTACATATACACACATATATAACTTTCCCAAGCCAATTAAACCTAAAAATTAAGCTTTATTAGTTAAAGCAAAAAGATATTATTTATAAAGAAAAGCCCTCTCATTAAAAAGAAAAGTTTTGTTGCTTAATTAATAAGAATTTTGTTAATTAAAAAAAGTTTTGCTTTCCTAAACATATGGTCAAATAAGTAAATTATCTTTCAGACTTTAATTAAATGAAAAGACAATTGCTGTAAAAATTAGTACAAATATACTTTTAAAAACATCATTACAGTAGTTAGTAACATCCCATAAGTATGCTGTTTCTGACTTAAAAATGACAAGAATTCTACAGGAGTTTAAAATAGTGATTGTCCAACTGACTTGTAAATTCTGCCATTTCATCTTCAGGATATTTGAATTAGCTAGAAAAAATCAACAGGGAAAATACCAAAGCTGCCACATAAAATAAATAACCTTTACAATAAGTGATGTATTTCAGCAGCTCAGAAAATACACTAATGTTTTCCATCAGAACCATTCCTGAGATTGCAAGTTTTTCCAAACAACATCATTTTATGCACACTAGGGATTGGCTATTGATTTTGAAAAATACATGGTGGATTTATTTATTTTAAAAATCCAGTTTATTATTCATATGTATATTTGCTTTTCCTTTACTAAGTTGTTATCAGTAAAGTCAAAAATGTGAGCTCAAAAAAATAAAAAAATAAAAACAAAAAACGTGAGCTCTGATTTTTCCAGATTGTTCTACTTTATCAATAGGAGGTCATTTGTTCTAAAGGATGATGCAGTTAATTTTCAATGATTATATCAAAGTAACTCTCTGAAATTTCAAGGAAACACTTTGAAACCCTCAGATACTATCCACATCATTTGGCTACCTTGTCTCAAAGTTCAGAATACATTCATGAAGGAGATTTATATGAAATAACCAAGTAACAGGGAAGATAGAATCTCAAGTGGACCTCTCTTGACATCAAATGAATCTCCAGTGCAGAAATGGGTTGCATCCAATCAAGCTGTTGACCAAAGGGGCCCCATGAGGACCCCCAAAACAAACCAGGCTTCTGCTAAGGCTATTAGGTGCTCTTCACAACCTGACAGTAAAACCCAATTGCTGAAGACAGCACTAACACGGCTCACCGACTGCAGAGAAGTTGAGCCGGTCGGTGCCTGCAGAGAGCCTCTACCCCACTGACTAGTACTCAAGGTACTGGAAGCTTCTCTGATTGCTACAAAAGGAGTAAGGCAGATAACCACCAGATACAAACCCTTCAGTCTACTATGATGACCAGGGTGCAAGATGGGCTAGTGGCACACAGCTTAAGAGAGTAACCAATGAATATTTGATTGGATTTAAGTCCCACTCCATGATACATGGCCAACAACCAGAGTCTAGAGGGGCCAGAGACACAGCAGAAAGCCTAATACCACTGTTCTGCTAAGGAAGCAGCAATACCATGACTCCAACTGACATGCTGCTGTCACCAGAGCAGCTTCCTCTTGCAGCAGATGGGAACAAATTCAGAGACAAATAGTCAGATAATGTGAGGAGAGTGAGAGACCTTGGAACACACAGCCTCAAGGGGACATCTCCACCAAACTCTTCCCCTTGGGGTTCAGGGAGGAAGCAGAAAGAGTGAAAGAGCCAGAGGGGATGGAGGACACAAGGAAACAAGGCCCTCTGGATGCAAATATGAACTCACAGAAACCATGGCAGCATGCACAGGGCCTGCACGGCTCTTTGGCAGATGGAGTTCCAGCACTGTGACAAGTGGGCATGAGCCCCATCCCCATCCCAGAAGCTATCTCCAAGTGAAAACCACTCAGACATGAAAACCCAGTCCTCTCCAATCGAGTTTCACTGGGGATACCAGCCATCCTATTTTTAAAAAATATTTACTTATATATATTTAATGTACAGTTGGTGTGTGGCCTACATGAATGTCTATGTAAGGGAGTTGGATCCACTAGAACTTGAGTTACCGACAATTGTAATTTGCCATATGGGGTGCTGGGAATTGAACTCAGGTCCTCTAGAATGCAGCCAATGCTCTTAACCACTGAGCCATCTCTCCAGCCCGTACAAGCCACTCTTAAGGGCAGGCCCCAGGCCCAGAAGTAAAATAAACTCGGTGGCATTCTAGGAGGTTCTTTGTCTCATAGTTATGTCAGAACTTAGAGGTCCTGATATAATAATATTAATAGAATTATATTATTACAATAACTGCCATAGTATGGCTTCCGGTTTTGTGTTTTAATGGGATTCCTGTATTTGTTCCTGTATGTGGTTTCCTTAGTGCTTTTCCTTTGGCCCGTTTTCTTCTGTTTATGTGTGTGTTTTGTCCTATTCTGAATTGTCTGGTTTATATTATTTTATTATTAACCTCTAGGTACCTGCTTGTTTACTGCAGAGAGACAGACGGGTCATGGATCCAGGTGGGGTGAGGGGAGGGAAGGTTCTTGAAGGAGTTAGGTTAGGAAAAGCTGTAATCAGAATATAATGGATAAAACATCTACTTCTAATAATAGGAAAAAAAACAGAAAAAAGAACTTAAATGTTATACTTATAAACATAATAAAATATCATTAGAATTCTGAGAATTAATAAAAACAGAAGATCTGAGTATGCTCCAGTCCTTTATACACAATACAGGCTTTGCAAATAAACTGTGCCTGTCAGCTGATATATTTATTATCATTTATTATTTAGGAATAAGATTACTCCTAACAAGTTGCCTACTGTGCAAATACTTGCTAAGATTATTTAAGGAACAATAACTATAGGAAAAGCTTGAACGCATTCAGTTGTAAAATTTCCTATATCATTTTCTGCAGATACAGAAAGCCAATATATTAATCTCAAGTGTTCTTATTTTTAACATGATAACAAGAGCTATGGGTTATTAGCTTTCTGTTGCTAAGAACATCAACTTCAAGGAGCAGACGTTTGTTACGGCTCATAGTTTCCATGTTTGGTCCCTTTAGCCCTCAAGGTCATGACCCAAGGACTCAGCTCCTTCAACTAAGGCCTACTTCTTAGGATGCACTTCCCAAGCGCCCACCAAGTCAGGGACCCATCAGTGGATTCCATTAATGAAGGCAGAGCCTTCCTCATCCAATCACTGAACAACAACTTTATGGGATATTGCAGATCCAACTGTAACAAGTTAACAAGTATTTGCTTCATAAAGATCTGAGAATAAAATTGCATAATAAATGTAAAGTGCCTGGGAATCACATGACACCAATTGTATTCACAATTATATACATACACACATATATATATATACATACAAACACACACACACACACACACACACACACACACACACACACCTGTTATATACATGCAAAATGTTGGTTATTTGAAGTTTGTTTTCCTCCTAAAAGAGTAGAGCTACAGCCTGTAGCTTTAAAAGTTTCCTTTCAAGTGAACTCTGTGAGACTCCAGTGCTCAAGAGCTGAGGGAAAATCAGAAGCAGGTTTTGGAAGAGGTGGGCAGGGAGCGCTCAGGATGTCGGCTCAGCTTTGGCTATCCATGGCAAGGCAGAGAGGATCCTGGTACAGCCTTGGAGGAAGGGGGCGCTCTGGAGGCGAGGTGTGCCCCTCTAGGCTACCAGACTACCACCTGTTTTGTAAAATTTAACAGGCTGGCAGGAGCTCATCATTAGAGCTAACCTCCTCCTACAGACACACAAAAGGCTCCTATTCTACACCTGCTATTAAAAAAAATGTGGAATGTGGGTCTTTAACGTCAAATACCATAAAACCTGTGTTTAGAACAAGAATTCAAATCTTTTTCTCTTCCCCACTTGTTAGGACTTTTATGTTTTTTGTTGTTGTGGTTGTTTTGTTTTTGTTTTTTGAGACAGGTTTTCTCTGTGTAGCCTTGGCTGTCCTGGACTTGCTTTGTAGGCCAGGCTAGCCTCTAACTCAGTGATCCACCTGCCTCTGCCTCCCAAGCGCTGGGATTAAAGGCTTGTTTTAAACCCACCCCAGAAAGTAAAATCTTTGCCATAACCTTTTCTGCATTTCAGGCTTTGGTGGTAAGGACCTGAGACCCCTTTTCCCATCCTCCTTCATTTCAGGTCCCCCAATTCCATGCACCAATTGAATGAGGTGGGAGCCCAGCCAATGGGCAAAAGACAGTCACCAACCCATTTAGAATAAAACCCAAGGGCACTTCCTGTCTGCGTGTTACTTTTCTGAGCAGACTTTTCTGAGCAGTACTTTTCTGAGTACATTTTTGCTTTATCCAGACACTTCAATTGGAGTGGTGGTCTTTGTCTTTGCAACCCCAAACCTATTTCTAACAGTGTCAACAGAATACACTTAGAGGCAAAAGAATCACGGCTTTTATTTAAAAAAAAAAAAAAAAAGGGAGGGAGATTTTTAACGTTCCATTTTCCTTGAGCCAAAATTTAATGACACCCGGCTCTGTACTGGTGCCTCTGGTAACCTGAGAGCCTCTCTTCCTGGTGGAAAGTACTGCTTACCTGTCTTGTGGGTAAACATTTTTGTTGTAGCCTTTGCCTCAGGTGTCCTATAAATTATAACACGGACACAAGCATGGAGTTAATGAAATTAGCCCTACCTCTCACTACCCATTTGGACAATCTGTAAATAAATCAATTTTCTTTTATCGATTTTGTTTTCTATCTTCTTTTAAAAACCAGAAAAAAAAAAAAAAGCTAAGGTAGTGGGTTTATGTACCTAAGTGCCTGTTTGGAGAGTCCTTAGGAAAAAAAAAAAATCAATATTCTCCTGAGAAGCACACCCCCTAGGTGGCTTTTGGGAAATGAACAGGAAGGTAAGAGGTAGATTTGGGAAATTGGTTTTAGCAGTTGCTAAGTACTTGCTGGGTGGGATGGCTACCCTTGGCTGTTAACTGGACTACATGTGGAAGTAACAAAAACACAAGTGGCTGTGAGGGATGTTTTTCTTACTTGAACCATCTGCAGTAAGAAGACCCGTGTCCAACCCAGATCTTTGAGGTGGGGGAGATCCACCTTTGATCAGGGCCACATCTTCTGCTGGCAGGGCCATATAAGCTCGTGGAAGGAGGAGGCTTGCTTTCTCTTTGTCGGCTTGCTCTCCCCGTGCTAGCAAGTCCATTTCTTCATTGCCTTAGGGAATCTAGCATACAGCTTTGTGGACTAAACTACTACTGGACTCTTGGACCTTCCATTCATCAGCTGCCATTGTTGGGCTAGCTGGACCACTGACTGTAAGACACTTGTGTGTGTGTGTGTGTGTGTTTGTGTGTGTGTGTGTGTGTAATATATGATACATATGACATACATATATACCAGGCTCTTGAAAACTGATAAAAGGAGAATTGTTTGAGGGCCTCCAGCTAAGACCACAGTAGTGTGGTCAAGTATAAAGGGAGCACACATATGAGGCTTTGGACACAAGGTGTTTAGCAGGTTTGTGGTACATGTACAGGAATGATTGGGTCGGGGGTGGCAAATCAAAAGGGCAGAAAACTAGTCCACTTTCAACGGCAGAAGGACTTGCATGTGGTCCTGCATATAGTGAGGAGCTGGAAAAAAACGAGCGTGACTTGAGAAAGTTGGCTAATCTGGGTTCCTGTGTGGTGTGGAAGGGGAGGCCACACACGTGACATGGTGAGAATGCTCTCCGTAGTGACTGATGGGAGAGGGCACTGCACTCATGCAGCACTAGCTGCCGTTTTCTTAAACACTGAGCTATTTCTCCAGCCCTGTAATAATTTATTTATTTTTATTTTATGTGCACTGGTGTTTTGCCCGCCATGTATGTCTATGTGAGGGTGTCAGATTTTGGAGTGGTGCGCTGCCACGTGGGTGCTGGGAATTGAACCCTGGTGCTATGGAACAGCAGTCAGCGCACCTAAGCACCGTCCTTGTCATTTTCTAAGATTGTATTGGCAAGAAATTTTAATTAAGAGATGCATGGTGGCCTAGCGTGGTGGCGCACAACTTTTATCTCAGCACTTAGGAGGCAGAGACAGGTGGATCGCTGTGAGTTCAAGGCCAGCCTGGTCTACAAATCGAGTCCAGGACAGCCCAGGCTACACAGAGAAACCCTGTCTCAAAAAACAAACAAACAAACAAAAAAGAGAGATGCATAGTTTCCTACTCCTTAATCTTTACTTATACTTTTCTTGAACTTTACTTCTCTGATGGGAGTGGAACCGACTGTCGGCCACAGCTGCTGGCTTGCTGGCCTGAAGCACTCTTCAAGGTAGACTGAAATTTCAAGTGCTGCTCTAATAAAATTTCTACGTATTTATTATCTAATTCAGTTCTGCACTTTGAAAATATAGCTGCCTTCTTCCACTTCTCTTAGGCATTTCAGCCTCCTGAATGTTGGTACTTTCTCTATAGTGGCACTTGTGACTTGCCAGCATCAGGCAAAACATTCTTTAACTTAGAATTCCTGAAATAAACAGATATTCAGGTTGGTAAAGCGGGTCAGTAGTTACCCTGCTGTGCCCTCCCAGACTCGCAGCATGTGTATTTGATGCATATTTGTCTATCCTTCTGGCAATGCTCAGGTAGGGCAAAATTTCCAGTCAGTCTGACCGTGAAAGTGTTGGTTTTGTTTGTGTTTGTTTTTGTTTTTAGGAGGATCTTGAAACTACAAATACTCACCTGAGCTGTTTAGCAGGATGCTCGGTATGAGGCCACCGCCATGAAGCAGGGTCTTCAGAAGTAGGTTCCACTTACAGCATGGCTGGGCTAGGAGCAGTTTCAACTGACCCTGGGCATCCAGTCCTCTGGCTGATGGGGGCCTTTCAAAATACAAGATAAGGTGGAGTAATGAGGTTAATCTATCTATGAAATTAATAGCCTTAAAGTCCAGATGGAATGCTAACTCCTCTAAATGTCAATTTCTCCCGGATCACTCTGAAAAAAAAAATGCTTTCATGCTTGCTTACTTTAGAGTAGCTCAGGGAAGGAGTTACATTTAATCTCAACTAGCTAAAAGCGAATTAACGCTTGGTAGCCTGCCAAACTCAAACTGATACAAAATCACCATGCCTATGTTTTACAGAGCTCTCTTTCTAGCTTTGTTTCTGGGAGAAAAGAAAAACTACTCCTGCATTTATAGTGAATGTCTTCCTGTGCTTACTCACAGGAGGCACAGTGGCTGTCCGCTGTATATTCCTAGCTTTTTACTTCGGGAAAGATGTTCCCTGGAGCCCCTGAATACTTGGAACTTTACTTTATACTGAAATTGCTGGTAAAACTAAAGGAATTCCAAACTTCTGTGAAGTGTCGGCCGCAATCTAATTCTTTAATAAGAAAAATCCTTAAATCAACGTGAAATTATCTGAATTAATGCTGCCTACCACTCACCCTGTGACCTACTTAAGAGAAATAACTCCAAGGGAACAGGCTTCCGCTTTCTGGTCTGCCACTAGTTTGGAACAGAACCTCAGCTTCCCCAGAGAGTTGCTTTCTTTTGCTCCTGTGAGAGCACCAAGTCAGAAAGCGGGAACTGCCAGTCCTACTGCTCAGCTTTGCCTTCTAAAATGCCCCAATTTGGATCGCTTAAAGGTCCTAAGAGATGAACTTACAACAACCACAGGCACGGGAAACAGACCTACCCTGTGGCGGCGGCTACAAGGATCAGCAGTCTCCGTGGTGGTTAGCTGGTGGCCAGCCACCCAGGGAATCATTGCTGAATGACAGTGCAGCAAACTGTCCTCTCTGCCCTTGGCTGTGCGCTCCTCTGACATTCCAACTTGCACACCATCAACTCACACCTTTCCTTCACCATGCCAAGGTGTGACTTGACGGTGTGCAAGTTGGAATGTCAGAGGAGTGTAGGAAGAAGCCATGCCAAATTCTGCCACGTCAGAAATCCTGTGCTTAGGCTATAGGCTGTGACCTTCAAGTTGCTGACCTTTGCCTCATGAGGTCTTGTGTTCTAGGCGATCCCTGGACTATTTACATTTGAAAGAAGTAGGAAAGTCCCAACTTAGAACCACCCAGAGGATCAAGGAAGTTCCTACAGGGAACTACTCAGAGAACTAGGAAGTTCTACAAGGAGCGATTTAGGCTATTGTATTCTTGCCTGGGGGCGATCCTATTGACCTTGCTCTCTATATATGTTCCTGCTAGTTGGGATTAAAGTGAATCTTGATCAGAAATCTCCTGACTTGATTAGTTATTTCTGGCGGGCTGGGACCTGACAGAGAAGCGCACAGCCAAGGGCAGAGAGGCCAGTTTGCTGCGCTGTCATTCAGCCATGGTTCCCTAAGCGGTTGGCCACCAGCTAACCACCACGGAGACTGCTGCCCTCTGGCTTTTTAACACTTGGTTCCCAGGTCTGAAGAAGCAACATGAGGAGAGGATGAGCAAAAATAAAAATCTGCTCGTTGTTTTGTTCCAACTCTCAAGCCCAGGCTGGATCAGAACTTAAACTCACAGTATAACCCAGTCTTTGCCTCAAACTCAAGGCAATCCTCCTGCCTTGGGATGCCAAATACTGCGAATATAGGTATGAACCATCAGTTCCGACTCTAGTTCTTGAGCTTTCTTTCATTAGACATTGTGGGGGTGGGGCACACACATCGGTGCCCTAACAGGTCTCCCTAGGAAACCCTGCTGCATGGGAAGGGTTGGGACCCCTGCAGCAGGCAGCGCCTTCTCAGCTATAGCAGCAGAACGGGAAACGCTTCACATACTTTTCCTGCCTCTGTGTATGTGAACCCATTCAACATTGGCCTTGACTTGCTACCAACAATGGGACAAATGTTTGTGATGCTCCAACATCCAAATGCTTACACTTCAATTGCAATGTGGTATCATCTGAAGATGGGACCCCTTTAGGGAAAGGCTGGGTCAGGAGGTTGGGATGTCACAAATAGGATTAGAGCATATTCCAGATGTTCAGCTGACGTTGCTGACTGACTGGCTTGACTTGTTAGCCTTTAGATGCACAGACAAGGGAAAAAAAAAAAATAAAAAGAACTCTGCATTTAGAGCAAGAGAAAGAGAGAAGGATCAAAGATATAAATAAAGAAAATGTAAAGCATCTTGGCTTGGCATCGGAAATGTTTCACGACTTCATGGTGCACAGAATTCTCTAGTCTGTACTTAAACTTTGATCCAATTCAGGCTTTCCTTGAGAAGTTCTCGTAACTGGAAGGAAGAGCAACTCCTTGGGCATCTGGGCAATGCGAGGGAGGAGATCCCGCCATGGGTGGCCTATGAAGTAAGAAAAGTTAAGCAACTCAAGTCTCAGACTGGAGGAGTCAAGGCCGTGACTTCTGAGCCTGTCAGGAATTCTGAGTCACTCCCCACTCACTGTGCTGGCTCTCAGCACAGCTCCTAACAGGGTTCCAAAAGGCACAGAGGCCATCGCTACTTCCTCCCTGAGCCTTGGCTGCTGGGTACCAAGAGGCCCTGCAGGGATGCAACAGATGAAAAGCAGCTGGGTGGCGACAGGTTGCAAGTGTCCTTGGCTTGCAAACCTTTCCTATCTACCTACATACCGTTGAGATAACGACACAGCTGAAGGACTGCTTTGCTGGAATTCATAGTGAGGGTCTCTGACAGACCGAAGATGGCAGGGGCAGGATCATGGTGGGGAAGCTGAGTACAAAGAGGAATTCTGTATCTGTTGAAGAGTTTAAAACAGGGGAGTTTCCTGATGTGGCTGCAGTGCAGTAAACTGAAAGGAGGTAACTGGTGTCTTCAACTGAGTCCCTTGGTCATAAGAGAATATAACTGAATGCCATTTTACCTTATCTGAATACCTGGTTAATAATAAAATTCCTCCTTTAACAGATGGTAAGCTGTTCACTGAAGTGCACCTCAGTTCTTGGATCTTTCAACTTACCACAGATTTTGAAATGTACAGTAGAATGAAATCACTACGAGGAAAAATAAAATAGTACAAACATTCCTCCATCCCCAAGCTCTGAGTAATGAATACACTAAAGAGTCAGCATGGGCATGTGGAGGAGCATATGTTCACTCATCCTCCGAGCTGGGAGAGCTGTGAAAGTGAGATCAGTCTGAAAAACCACGACAGAAAGGGAAAATCCGTGTGTGTGTGTGTGTGTGTGTGTGTGTGTGTGTATCAAATGTGTACATGTCAGATTCGACTACGACACAGAGAGAACAAAAATTTACAAATCCTTCAAAACTCATACACGTTGTCCTTGAAGACAGAATGAATGCATGGTTGGATTGGACTAAATTTATATTCCAGTAAATGCTGGGTTTCTGGGCCATCGATTGCTCCCCTCCCCCAATTCCTCAAATCCAGAAGTAATGAGGTTCAATCTTTATTGGTTTATGGAAAATACAAATTTCTATGGAATAATGATGAAACGTTTTAGCTCCACCTTAGCTGTATGACAGACTATAAAGTAGCTCATTTATAATTTCTCTAGTTTTTTTTTTTATAAGTAATCATGTGGATTTTTTTTTAAACCAGTAAATTAACCCCACTCGTAGCACACACTTTTTCCACTTTTCAACTCTACTGTAGACCCAGGCCACGAGACACTTCTGCATCCTACTCGAGCTCAGGCTCCATGACCATAAATTAATATATCCTACCAAATATGAATCTTGGAGAAACTACTACTAGATGGTGGAATTAACTATGAAACGCACAACTTATGGATACATCCAGCACTCACTTTTATGGTGTTGACTCCAACAAACTACACACGTGGAGGCACAGGGGCTGGAAGTATGAGTCTCTTTTTCAGAAGTTCATGGCGATCCACTAGGAAATCATCAGCTTTACATCCCCATGGCCTCAATCCTGTAAGTTCTCAGGGAGAAAAAGCCCAACTGTTTTGATTGGTGTAGGATCAGAGGAAGCTCTGAGTAAAGGTATGAGAAGCAGATGAGTTTCCCAGGGAATGTGTGCTGCTCTCATGAGCACACTGACCCTGGTACGTCTAACACGTGGGAGCTGCCAAAGCCTTACTTAGTCTGAGTGGGGATACAGACACTGGATGCAGAAGCTATCAAGCGCGGCTTCCTCCTCCAGGATGCCTGAAGCCTGAGACTGTTCTGCTACAGAGACCTTCTGCAGAGATTAAGACTGACCCCTGGTTTAGCTGTAAACCATAAACCCATCTCTTCACTTCAGATGAAGAAAACACACTGAGTCTCCCACTGTATATCAATCAAAGCTTATGGCTTGACCCTAGCTTTTCTAATTAAGTGTGTGTGTCTGCTCGTGTGTGTGTGTGTGTGTGTGTGTGTGTGTGTGCGCGTGCGTGCGTGCATGCGTGTGTGTGTATGTGTGTGTGCTCGTGTGCGTGCTTGTGTGTGTGTGTATGCATGTGCGTGTGTGTGTGTGTGTGTGTGTGTGTGCTCGCGTGCGTGCTTGTGTGTGTGTGCATGCGTGTGCGTGTGTGTGTGTGTGTGTGTGTGTGTGTGCGCGCACGTGCGCACATTTTGTTTCCATTCCCTCACAGCCTCGGTGGGATCAACCTTTGAGGATGAAGGTTTTAATGACTCCATTGGTAAGCAACGTAAGTCAGCAGACATGATGAACAGTAATGACAAAAGACGAGCTAGTAAAAGAACTTTTTGATGATTATCACTTGCAAATTAAAAAACAAACAAACAAAAATCCTCACCTGAAACAGGAACTACTCTAGTTGTTTTAAATGTTAGTCTGTATTTAAACTTTTTTTAATGGGGAAGAAATAGAGATGGATTTTTCTCTGTATGGCACTCTTAGTCCCAGAACTTGCTCTGTCCCAGAACCAGGTTAGCCTCACGTTTTGCCTCTGTCTCCTGAATGCGAGCATTAAAGAAGAGCGCCACCAGACCTTGCTAAGCTTTCTTGTTTCATCTCTCTTCACTTTTCCTCTCTTTTCTTTTCTCTTCCTTTCTCTCTCCTTTCAGAAGTTGTGACCATCCTTCATCATAAAGAATCAATGATAGGACTCAGAGAACCTAACATGGGGAATAGATCTCAATGGTATAGTGAACAGACCATTCAGGAAGTCAATGACCCTACATTTTCTTGTCTTTACTTCTTGGCCTGTGCTAGACGAAATGCATACAACCTTAATCTCCCTTAACTTTTGGGCAAGATAAAACATAATGCCAGTGAATTAAAACTCCTAGAAAAGACCTAGGGGATAAAATTCAGTTGGCAGAGTGCTTGACGAGCATGCACAACTCCAAATAATTCCCAGCACCTCAGGAGCCTGGTAATCTCACCACATACACAGGCGTGGAGATGACACATGTAATCTCAGAACTGGGGAGGAGCCGAAATTCATGGTCATCTTCTGCTTTACAGCCAGCTCAGGGGCATTTGGGGATACACGACATCTTTTCTACAAAGTACTTCCAACCAAGGGCAGACACTGGGAGTCGTTTAGGTGCATGCTTCAGAATCCTTATTCTTTTGGTTTAATAACAGGAGCTGCGTGTTTTACATTGGTTTTTAAATTCTTGCCAGTCTCACAGGTCCCACCTATAAACAAAAAAACTCCAGGCAACCAAGGAATGCAGAGAGCTGAGGCAATAACCTTTCCCAGGGAAGGGCTCTCTGATTTTTACCCAATACTAAGTGGACCAAGCAGGCTGTATTCATATGTTTAGACACACACACACACACACACACACACACACACACACACACACACAACAGTAACAAAGAAAAAAAGGTAATGATTGCTAGGGAAAATGAATGAGGTGCATGCATGGGAAGAACTGGAGGGAGAAAGAGATGAAGGGAGGGAAGGAAAAAAAAAACCTCACCGTAGCCTTATGTTCAGCTAACTTGTTTAATAGTTGACTTGGAAGATGATGCAAACCTCTCTTAGCTTCACCCTCTTTCCCAGTGTTCCCTCCACTTAGAAAATAAACTACTTACATCTGTATCTTTGCATTGGGGTCTGCTTCTCAAAAATATTAAAATTGGGATATGCATGAAGATACTGTATCTCTCTCTTTTCAAAAAATAAAAAACTTATTTTTAATTTATATATTGACTTTGCATCTATCTGGACTGTGGCCTCATGCTTCCTCTCCTCCCGTTCACTTCCTCCCACCCTCTTCCTCCTATTCCCTCTGCCCTTGTCCTCAGAAAAGGGGAGCCATCCCACAACAGTCCACCTCAGCACATCAAGTTGCATCAGGGCTGAGCTCATTCTCATCCACTGAGGCCAGGCCAGGCAGCCCATTCAGGGTGACATGACCAAAAGCAGGTAACAGAGTCTATGTCATAGACAGCACCCACTCCACTTGCTAGAGGGCCCACAAAAAGATCAAACTGCCCATCAGCTACATATGTGTAGGACGCCTAGGTCCAGTCCATGCATGCTCTTGGTTGGTGCTTCCATCACTATAAGCCCCCATGGGTCTGTGTTTGTTGACTCCGTTGGGCTTCTTGCAGTGTTCTTGTCCCATCTGGGCCCTTCTATCCTTCACTCTCACTCTCCCACAGGATTCCCTGATACTCACGTTTCTCTTTAGATCATATCAATCTTTTGCCTTTCACTGTATCTCTCAATCTCTGTTATAAGAATATTGAACAAGATTCCTGATTGTTTCATGGTTCTTCTTGCTGTATGTAGTTTATTGTATATAAGTATAATAAATGTAATATTAAAAAAGAAAAAGAAGAATATTGAACAACTACTCCAAAGATGTTTAGTTAACAGATATGGCTGCTTTAAATCCAGGTCCCTCAGACTTCAAACCCGTACTCATTCCTTTAGCTCATGTTATCCCCCACTAATCTTGATGGATATTTGGTGGGAAAGCTACATTTTCTGGCAAAGATGTCTGGCTCCATTCAAACCTCCTGATGGAAGATACCAAGTTTTTAACCCCAAATTGAGTTTGGTCTTAGGGCTATGTCTCAAATTGGAGCCATGTTACTTAAAGATATAGGGAATGATTTCAACCAGATGGCTTCTGGCATGTATCACTGAGACAAATTCATACCAGAAAGCATAAAGTACATTACTCAGAGAACAAAGTCGAGAACATAACTCAAGACAAGCTGAGGGTCACGATCCTGATGGGGGAAGCAGAAGCAAGGAAGTCCCCGCATTATGACATAACTCCTCATTTCCCGTAACTTATCTTTCAACATCTTACCAAGAAAATAAACAATGGGAACCTTAATGCCACTTTGTGATCTTTCTCCAAGAAGATAATTTTAGTACCTGAGAAAGAAGTTAAGGAAATTAAAAACTCAAAATATAGTCTTTACCACTTTAACTAAAAGTATAAAATTTTCATGTAGTCAGCGCTGAAAATATTTGCAAATTATATATATATATGTATACATATGTATATATATATATATATATATATATATATATATATTATAGCTGAATTTTTATAATATTTACAATTAAAGATGAGTAAAGAAGTAGACACTGGGTGATGCTCATCTGTAGAGATATATGCAGAACTTGCCTTGATAGCCAAGCTAGCTTTGTGTATATTTACATTCTTAAAAAAAAAAAAAGATTCTAGGTGTCCATCTCCATACCTCTGTGTGTGGTGTTGGGAATTAAAATTGGGGTTTGCTCATCATGGAAAAAAAACTCTACTAATTATACTCCCTGCCTCTTCTCTAGGCGTTTTAATTACCTGACATTATAGCAGATACTGTGTAAAACTTAAGGAAATTCCAGTTGCATGCATCTCTCACTCTTCGGTTCCTCTAGCATGAACCCAGAGGTAAAGACAAGAGAAAGTAGAGTCATTAACAAGTCTGTCTAAGGTTAATTAATTTTAATTTTTAAGATAATATATTTCATCCATGAGTTTAGGGGTCTCTCTGGAGTCCTAATATAGCTGTGTGTCAGTAAGACAGCACAGACCAAGGAGTCACTAGCCATACTTTTCAGAGGCCACGTTATCTCTCTGGAGTCAATGACTATTATCAGTCTGTGATCACCAGATAAGCCCTATTACTGAGAGTTCCAAAGAGGTTTGCTCTAACACCACACTTCTGATAAGTGTGGACATCATGTGGGAAAGAAGTTCAATTTTCTTTCCACGTTATCACCCTCGTAGCGGATCCTTTTAACATGTTTAGATAATTGGTAAAGTCTGCCACTCGCTGAAACAGCTCTTTACTGACCAACTGTTATGAATGGCTGCCTAGGGAAGCACATTGGCTCGTTTAGTTCTCATAACCCTCCCTTGAGAATATCCTGGGAAGTAAGGGAAGGAGATAGTTTTTGATAGATGAAATAAATAATAGTTTTACATGGAATGTTTAAGTATATCAAAATAAGATTATATATAATATTTATGTCTCAACTTTCTCATCAAAACATAACATGAAACAGAAGCTTCTATAAGTTAACTTATTTTCCATGATCATGATCACAAGAACAAACAAATACAGAACACACATTTGACTGTTGTGAAAACCTGTAGTTGTCTGTATGATCACAGTGCAGTCTCAGTTTATTATTTATATACTACTTTAAGTCATTATAGAAAAGAATATATAACCCTTGAGATATCTGTCTGTCTGTCCCTCCATCTCCTTATTCATCCATCATCCATCTATGTAAAACCTCTAGTTCAGCTGACATTTTATCTTGTTTAATAACTATCACAGACACTGCCTTTTTTCTCTGAATACCTTTTCAAAGATCCAGCTCTTTGCCCATCCATACTGTGGAGCAGCTATGGAAGAGCACTCAGATCTTCTCCTCTCATTGGCTCTGTGCTTGCACTTGGCATCTCAGAGTACAAATTCTCTCAGCTCATTTCTTCAGTGCTGCATAAACGCTTGCCAGCAATAGCAACGAGGCTCTTGAAATATTTTATATTAAAATATACTTAGAGAATTTCCCCCATCACTGCCTCAGGAGACAATTTTGTCTTTCTCTTTAGATGTCCTCTTGTGAGGACACTACAAGTGATCAGCTCAAAATCATGCTTTCCAGACCTGAGATCTACCACACATATCAAATGTTAGAAATATTTTATATTGCAGCTACAAATACATTATTACTTTGAACTGATGTGCTCATTCATTCATTCAGTCAGTCAGTCAACTAATATATACTGACTGACTTCTAGACTGGGGAGACAGAAGAATAAGCAAGTATGTGATTTGGAAAATGAGTCATGCATATTTTAAATGATTATATAAATAAAGATAAAGATACAGTTCAAGAAACTAAACAGAAGAAAAGCAAACTAAGATATAGCAGAAAACCAAACTAAAAACCTTTGCGGTTAAAGAAAGGCTTCCCTAAAAAGTCATAGCTGAGCTGAGAAAGGAAGGTACATGGGCATGCATTCGTTGAAGATGAAGAGGCATTAGGACATGGAAGAATGGAGTGGCAAGGAAGGGTAGAAAGGGAAGTGTACCCAGAGCACACTGCACATTGAGATGGTTGCCAGAGAGTCTGGAGATGAGGGAAACACTCACATGATGTACTGACTTTTGTAGATCGTTCTCCCTCTCTCTCCCTCTCTCGCCCCCCCTTCCCCCCCTCTGTGTATACACATGTGTGCATGTATGGTACTCATTGGAAGTCATAGGTATGAAATAATAATGTTTGAGTTAGAAAAACTGGTTTGCATTTTGAAAAAAATTCTGCCTATAATTTAGAAAACAATGGAAATGAAATCCAATGCATAAATTACAGAAAGCTTGCACACTGAGACTCAAGGTGCAGTTCAGTGGTACAGTACTTGCCGAGCATGGGCCAGGCTCAGCACCATCAAGAAAAAGCAAAGCGGGGGCTGGATGCTCAGTGGTTAAGAGCACTGCCTGCTCTTCCAAAGGACCCGGGTTCAATTCCCAGCACCCACATGGCAGCTCACAACTGTCTGTAATTCCAGTTACAAGGGATCTGATGCCTTCACACTAATGCACATAAAATAATAAAAAAAAAAACTAAATAAATTATAAAAAGAAAGCAAGGGTGTCATTGCAGCAGTGATGAGAAAGATGAAGGTGGTTTGGACTAATGTTAAAGTGGCTTTATGGATGGTAGATTAAAGGTTTAAGATCACAGAGACTTAGCAATCGGGTAGAAATGAGGAAGAGAAGAGGCTCTAGAGGTCTCCTAAGGGTCTGGCCAACACAACTAAGTGAACTTACCATTACCTAAGACATGGCTGAATAGAGGAGGATCCTGTGGATGGGACAGTGCCTGTAGTCTCCATAGTATAATATTCAAGAACATCTTCATGTACATTGACATCTACGAGTCTATACTCTTTGGATAGACTACAATTGATTTTAAATAGAACAGAGAATACTGAAGAACTGTAGGAGACCACAGAGACCATAGCATCACTTTTTAAAAGTTACAAGATGGTACACTGACGGCACTCAGTATCCCAGGGACAGGTCTCAGTACACGATATGAAAAGAGGCCAAAAAGCAGGAACAAGAAAGGAAGTGGAGTACCTCAAGAAGCCATCAGTGGAACGTCCCAAGATGGAGTAAGGCAACAGAAGGCCTGTGTGGTTGTCAAGTAGACACCATAGCTCAGGTGCTTGTGTTCTTATACTGGGGAGAGGAATTTTTATTCCAGTTTTCCTTACCCACCTCTTCCCCTTACCTGTAACACACAGCACGGCGCCTTACATGAAGAAAATTGAAGTGAATGTATCTCGAATTAAATAAATATTCATATAGTATCATATCGCAAGGCCATATATAACAATATATTTAGGATGGAAAATGATATATAAACATAAACAGTGTTGTATTAAACAAAAGCACAACAGAAAGGAAGCTCTACAGCTGAGGAGAGACTAGCTTTGTATCAAAATATCGTGTCCCCACAGAAGACACTGAGAATATACGCTGTCTGCTCAAGTGATTATGCCTCTCAGAGTCATAGTGTACTTGTGACCTACTTAGTCAGGGAAGACTTGAAAATTACTAGGAAGTGTTCAAAGTTCAATGAAGATCAAAGTTTAAGAAACATAGAAAACATTAGCAGGAAACACTGAGAATTACTACGATGGCTGATCTTGGTTGTCAACTTGCCCACATCTGGAGTCAAATAAAGCCTACGCATCTCAGTACACTTGTGAGGGACTGTCCTTCACAGCATCACTGAAGGTGGGAAGACCCATGCGGAATCGGGGCTGTATCTTCTCATGGCTGTCCACATGAGAAGCATGAGACTTTGCTTTTTGCCTGCTTGCCTTCGCTCTCACTGGCAAGTTCATCTCTTCTGTGGCTGAGACATTGCTCTCCTGGACTTAGAATCTACTTCTTCAGGAATCTGTCACAGACAGAAGATCAGCTGACATACCCATCCTCTTTGACTAAGCAACTATCAGATTTCTGGCCTTTCTATCAGGAGACAGCCATTGTTGAACTAGCTGGACCACAATCTGTACAAGCCATGACAAATGTCCTTGTAGTATACATAGAGTCATCCTATGAGGTCTGTTTTATAGAACCCACATACTACAATTACCAAGAAAGCACTCTTTTTTAAAACAACATTTATATTAAATCACTATGTATTACCATGCTATTAGCCTTGATAGTAATAAATTCCCCAGTTGCTTTAGTCCAATCTACTATGAAACTGATTACTCTTTCTAAATCATCTACACTGCTGTCTTGTGCCATTGGTAAAGACAGTGAGTGAAGTTTATTTTATTTAATGATTTGGAAATACATTTATTTTCCTAAAGCTAGGTTTTCAAAATTGTATTACCAAAGCCTGGGAGAGCATAAAAAAATTTCATTTTACCTATTATGTACCTCATAGTAACCTTATAAAGTTTATCTTTCATATAACTTTCCACATTTTTGACTCTGTTTTGGTTTAATTTCATGTTTTTATTGCTCTCTTTCTTCTTTTTCACCTACACTTACCTAACTATTTTTAGTATTTCTGAAAGCGGATTCAAATCTCTTCAGAATAGTATATAGGTCCAAAATGAATAGATGTTATATTCATTAAAATGTTGGACTGACAAAATGTCTGAGTGAGTAAGAATTCTTGCCAGCAAGCCTGACAATCTGTGTTCAAGGCCCAGGAACCCCTATCATGGAGGAAGCAGAGAATCAAATCCTCCAAGTTGACTGACTTCTATAAGAAAGTTGTGACATGTCCGATACTCCTGCACTAAACAAAACAAACAAAGTAAAATATGTAATTATCATGAAGTTTCATAAATTAGCTACTTCAGTTACCTCTTTTCTCAGTTTTCTCCTTACGAGATAAACCTAACATGCTTTAATTTGTTCTTGTCTAACTCATGTATTTCTTACAACATTTTTGTTGCAGAACAGAGTTTTCAAGAATAATGTGGGGTAAAAGGGATTTAGGGGTAGTTGCTTAAAGTGTGGAAAGTGGACTGAAAGGGAGGGACTTTTGAGGTCACATAGTGTGACTGGTCTAGGAACCCCCCACTACCATGCCTGGCAAATGGAAATCAATAGTGATTTATTTTGAATTGGCTTTTCTTGATGCCCAGGTTGCATCACTATTCTAAACATGTTGGGTTGTTAAGTTGCAGGCATCAAAGCCTTTCTCAGCACATCAATATGGCCGAAGCAGAGAACAGCTGTCAGGATGTCAGGCATCAAGCGGGATGCAGGGAAAGGCTCATCATATAATACTTTGCATTATTCAGATAAAAGTGATAAAGAACCAAGAGTCCACAAGAAGGAACCACACGAAGAAAGGTCTAATGTGAAGAATTAACAAAAAAAAGCAAGTTAAAAATTGCCAACTCTTACGCATGTGTGAGGGGAGTGAGCCAGCTGAAGCGGAGAACACTCTTGGGTGCTTGGGAAACACAGCACACAGAATAAGCTACTACAGGATTCTGAGGAGGCGAGGGATGTAACGAAAACTATGTTAAATAGGAGTAAAATGAAAAACAATTAGAGTGATGTAGACAGGAAGCGTGGCTTTGAGAGGACTTTTCAGACATTATAAGACCAGGGAAGACTAAGGACTAACGCAGGCAAAATAAAGAGCTCAGAAGGTTCTGTCTTTTAAGGATTTGAAATGATGCTTCTGTATCTAGCAAGAAGGGAGGAAGAGCATACCACAAGCACACTAGACAACTCAAGAAATGTGGGCAGCTGGACATAAAATGCTGGGGAAGAGGCAAGCACTTAGACAGAAATGTGGAGGTACAATAATTTTGTCAGAGGTTGTAAATCAAGCCACGTTGACAAAGGACAATTGGAAGGCATGGGCTTGCTTTTTGCTTTCTTGATGTTTTAAATTCTTAATAAAGTTAAATTGTATTCACTGTAAGAAATGTTGACAATGCATAAAATCACTTGCAAACTGACTACCAGAGATTAAAAAACTATAACGTCTCCTCAGTCTATAACATTTTGGTGTCTAGTGGGGTTTTGTTTTATTTGCATTTTTTCCCTGTAATGCTCTATGTATGGTAGAACTGTACAAGCCTTTCTGCTGTATTCCCACCTCCTGGTAACTGTTCCTTACCTAGAAAACAAGGCTTGTCTTATAGGGCAAATACAGGGCAGGGCACCTACTGTTTAGCTTGAATCTCCCTTGGAGATAAACCCCTTAAGCCAGCAGGTGAGGGCTCACACAAAGTTGAATAATCAAAGGACACTTTATCCAGGGGATAACTGACAGACTGTGCTGGGGAACTCTTGAGGCACACCCACTAACATCAACTCTGAATCAAGAAATCATTGTGATAGTTAATTGGGGTGAGCAGATTAGTAAGTATGAGGTCATTCAAGCCAGCTCCCCTTGAAGCAATGTGTGTAGCAGACATGGTGCTTTGAAAAGTGAAGGTGCTCTTGCTAAGAATAACTCAAGTGGAATAGAACTGGGCTGTGGACCTGATCCCTGGCTTGCTTTTCTTCAGAAAGTTTCTGCTTACATCACACATCACCTTTCTCTCTACAGAGGAGATGCTTGAGTGTTTCCTACCCAGCAACAGCTCACAGAGACTCCAAGACAATCAGTGAGAGGCACTCGGCAAGCACCATGTCTGCTACATGCATTGCTTCAAGGGGAGCTGGCTTGAATGACCTCATACTTACTAATCTGCTCACCCCAATTAACTATCACAATGATTTCTTGAAGTTGTCACATACTTTTAAAAATCAATCCTTTTATTGATTCCTTACAAGTCTATTATTATAACTATCCTCTAAGTGATTGTTTTCAATAACAGTATAGAACATTAATTTTCTATTTTCTCTTATAAACAATGCTTTTAATAGATACTTTACAAATAAAACTGTGTTCACATATCCACTTCCTTCCTAACACTGGGCTTCTAGAAGGGGATTTCCAAGACATTTCTAAGTTTACTGCACAGGCTACTAACATGGTCCTAGAGAGCTGGCACCAGACACTGATTACACTGGGTATGAACAGCCGCCCTAGGAACTGAATCTGTTAGAGTCGTAGATTGTTTACCAACAGAAGGAGAAAGACACTTTTTGTTTCAATTACACTTCTGTATAGAGAAAAGACACATTAAGTATAAAAATTAATTATGTGAGCCACAAAATCATTCCTGTGATAATTTCCCAGACTCTAGTTGGGCTAAACAAAGCAGGGTTGAAAACCACAAGTATTGTTGAGTATTATGGTGGATAAGTGGATCCAAAGAGAAAAACAAACATTCTGATGGTAGAGAGTGAATGTGCTTATATAAACATGCACACATTACCTCAGAGAGATGGTGACAACATGCAAAGGACCTGCACAGGTCAAGGCAAATGGGATGCTAGCACTGAGCGAGGGGGTAGACACAGAATCCCATGCCAACCCAATTGTTAATTCCTAACAATGTATTTTCAACATGAATCAAGACTTCAATCAGATCAACAATATCACCTTTAGCTATTCATGATATTTTATTCTCAGATACAAAGGAAAGGCATTTTTCCAATGATATATTCTACAAAAAAATCAAACTGCCATGCTACATAATGCCACAAAATGTCACCAGACTTTTTTTGGAAGTACATTTTACACTGTGACTGCTTTTTTTTTTTTTTTTGGTTTTTAATTGTTGTTAATTAAATAATAAAAATGAAAGATCTTATTCATAATTATAAAAGCTACTTCTCGCAACTACCTAAGACTCTGAGTTAAGCTAAATTGACTATCTAGTTTTGCTGTCTACATCACATAATTAGCTGCAGAACTGTCAAACCCCCAATCATAGATAAAGAATAAAAATTTAAATGGCTAGGCAATTAGCTTAAATAGAACGAAGTTCTTAAAATCCATCTTTTTTCCATTACATAACTAAAGTTATGAGTTAGAGAAAAAAAATTATGAGTGCTGTGGCTTTGAGTCTTGGGCTTTAGAAATTGTGGAATTATCCTTCCCACTTCCTCACTTATCGACAGGTTCCTTTTGTAAGACTCCTTCACACCCACGCAGCAAACCTGTAAAATGTGTAAAAGAGTCACGGAAGTGTAGACAGTGTGCCATTTGGCAGTTCCTACCTGAGTGGAGAGGGGTGGAGCTGCGATATGCAGGAAAGCCAGTGGGATGGTTGATTAAACAATCGCGTTAGGGGACGTGATGTGGACTCATCCATGCCATGCTGAAAAGCCCTAGGGAAACAAGACAGACTATTTCAGAATATGCAAGGAACATTAACTATGGAGAACACTCAGATAATTTTGGAAATTTTTTACTGAATTTTCACAGGATAAGTTGTTTTGTTTTTTGTAATAGAAAGTGGTGTCATTTTATTGAGCACAATGCATCTACCAAAACAAAAGCAGCACACACACACACACACACACACACACACACACACACACACATGCACAGACACACACACACACACACACACACACACACACACACACGAAAACCAAGAATTAGGGCCTTAATGAACCTTTGTAGAACAATCCTTACACAGAGGAAGGTGTAGTTATGCCATTATTATTGAATTTTAGAAATCAATATTGTAAAATGTACCAAAGACAAATGCCCACATAAAGTAGGTCTCGCACAGCTAGCATTCTTATATGTCATAGGGTTTTAATCAACCTGCAGTCAATATAAGTGCTAAGACTTGTAATATTTGCTTCATTAATGACAAAACGTTTACATAAGGTACATTTTTAACCAACAGTGATTTTTAAGTATTAGACAATAAGTAAAATATTATCATTAAGTTTATGTTTTAATGGCCCAGAGAGAGAACGTGTAAGAGAAACTTAATTGTGAAATTAAGTATTATCATTATTTAAGATATAGAACACCTTGTCCAGAATATCTTGTCTACAGTAACCTTTTGAAAGTGACTATATTTTTCTAAGTTGGCTCAAATCCAACTACAGATCTTGATCTAATAAGGATTTGTTTCACACGTGCTTAGTAGGTACCTTGGCTAAATAAAATTTTATGACTGGACAATACATTTGCCCACATTAGGTCAACAGTAAAGACTTAGAAATGGAATTATTTGAAGTGGTACTTTCATATAATGAAAAATAGTACTGTCTTTTAAAAATGAAAAAATAGTTCTATTTTAACTAAATTAAAATACAATTATATTATAATCAAAACATAATAATTTTCCTAGTTCCCTTTCACAATGCAGAGATCAGTGGATTGTGATAAGCACAGCCCTAACAGATGCATCACAGAAAGATTCTAAGGGCCAGAGGAACAGGAAGTCTGACGTCTACCCTAGAAACGGCTGCCTAACCTAGTAAGGCCTGAAAAAGAATGACAAAATAGATACCTTCGGGCAGAGGTAGCAACTCGTCACAATAAAATACAATTCTGTCCCGAAAAGCCCATCCCTATTTTCTAATTCAGCATCCTTTACTTTGGATAGCCATACTTTATTTTATAAAGTTTCTTTTCTCTCTCACCTCATTGTCTTGTAAAAATGGGATATCTTCAGTTAAATCTACTTGGAAGTTTTTTCATTTTTTATTTTTTAGGCATTTATATTATCACTACCCCCTAAAGTCGCCTTCTTCACCTTCTTCTTCTTCTTCTTCTTCTTCTTCTTCTTCTTCTTCTTCTTCTTCTTCTTCTTTTCTTCTTCTTCTTCTTCTTCTTCTTCTTCTTCTTCTCCTTCTTCTTCTTCTCCTTCTTCTTCTCCTTCTTCTTCTTCTCCTTCTTCTTCTTTTCTTCTTCTTCTTCTTCTTCTTTTCTTCTTCTTCTTCTTCTTCTTCTTCTTTTCTTCTTCTTCTTCTTCTTCTTCTTCTTTTCTTCTTCTTCTTCTTCTTCTTCTTCTTCTTCTTCTTCTTTTCTTCTTCTTCTTCTTCTTCTTCTTCTTCTTCTTCTTCTTCTTCTTCTTCTTCTTCTTCTTCTTCTTCTTCTTCTTCTTCTTCTTCCCCTTCCTCCTCCTTCTTCCTTCGCCTTCTCCTTCTTCATTTTTAGCTTCACTAAATTTCAGATCAGAGAAAAATTCCCCAAATACTTGCCCAATTTAGACTATAGTCACTACAAAGAGAGACAGGGGCTAGCTCAGTACCAGAGTCCTTGTTTTGTACCAGCAATGAGAAATCCATCCCTAAAGAATTTACATTATGCAAGGTGTCTTCTGTGCCAATGAGCTCAAGGCTCTTCCCTACTTTTTCTTCTAACAGACTTAGTGTGTCTGGTTTTATGTTGAGGTCTTTAGTCCATGTGGACTTCTGTTTTCTGCAGGGTGGTAGATATGGATCTATTTGAATTTTTTCTACATGTAGCCATCCAGGTAGACCAGCACCACTTGTTTAAGATGCTATCTTTTTTTTTTTTCTCCATTGTATGGGTTTGGTGTCTTTAGCAAAAATCAAGTGTTATAGTTGTATGAGTTCATTTCTGGGCCTTCAATTCTATCTCATTGAACAACCAGCCTATTTCTATCCCAGTACCATGCTGTTTTTATTACTGTTGTTCTATAGTACAGTTTGAGATTTGGGATGGAGATTTCTCCAGAAGATCTTTTTTTTTTTTTTTGTACAGGATTGTTTTAGCTATTCTGAGTTTTTTGTTTTTCCATATGAAGTTGAGAATTGATCTTTCAATGTCAGCAAAGAATTGTGTAGGTATTTTGATAAGAATTGCATTGAATCTGTAGATTGCTTTTGGTAAGATGGCAATTTTTATTACATTGACTCCCCTGATCCACAAGCATGAGAGCTCTTTCCATGTCCTGAAATCTTCTTCAAATTCTTTCTTCAGAGATTTGAAGGTTTTTTTTAATATATATAAGTCTTTCACTTCCTTGGTTAAGATTACACCAAGATACTTTATATTACTTGTGGCTACTGTGAAGGGTGTAGTTTCTCAAACTTCTGTAGATACATTGGTATAGAATTCAAATTTTAGATTATTCTTCACACACATTATATGCATTCTACTCTAATATGCAGTATTGTGCCCATACAACTCAATCATAATACAAGGTTTACATCCAATGCTTTGAAAGTGCTATTGCAGGTTGTTTAGGATAAAGTTATACAAGTTAATTGTTAGTTGATCAAATCATGGTCTATCAATTACTGGCTTATTTTTATCACAAGAATATCCATCTTAGGTGTAACAGAGATATGATTCTATAGAAAGATAAGATAAAATAGATAAGGTCTTCAAAAACCTCAGAGACATACAGAATATGGCATTTAACGATGTTTTTATTATTTTAAAGATGCATTAACAATGAGACAGGTTAACTCCTGGGAACACCCAACCTAACTCAAAGAAGATGATGAGCATCAAAGAAGCTCCTCATGGAGATAGCTTCAAATGTGGCAAACCAACCACTGGACAAAATGTCTTTGTTTTTACCACAGATAAAATCTGCCTAAAAATGGGCAAGCTTGGATGCAGGCAGAGTCAACAGCCAATCTCTGCCAAGATAGGGTAGGCAAGTCCTCAATAGTTTCTGCCTCACAAATATATCTGTCAGATATATTGGGCCAAAAGGCTGAAGATGATGCTCCAAGGTTATAGAATTTTGGGTGACTGTTCAGGCAGCAAACTGTCTCTGTCATCTTCTCATTTGGGAAGCTACTAAGCTGCACTTCCTGTTGACTCAGGCAATTAAGCTTATTCCTTCTCAAATCTGTGATGAGGTTGAAGACCAGATAGTTTAGTTTACAATTAGGCATAGTTGTTTATGGGTTAAGATGTTTTTAGGTCTAGATAGATGTTTTGATAATGATGAGATATGATAGATACTGATTTACATTCAGAATTTTAGACATACCAAGATAGGAAAGATGTTTTCCTTAGGACTGCTAAAAACAAATAGCCAAAACACTATGAATGTCGCATTTATATAATTCCTGATTGTTTTGTGGTTCTTCCTGTTGTAGGTAGCTTATTGTACATATGTGAATAATATAAATATATATGGAGAAAATAAAAAATAAATTAAAAAAAAGAACTTATACCATGACAGTGATATTAGGAGTTAGTAGTTTCACATCCTATAAAACGGAGCTGAAATGCAGTAAGGGGTATGGATTGGTGGAGATTAAGGGTAATGACTATGATACCGCGCTAGATCAGCAAGAGCCTAAACTTAGAGACAAATATAATATTTCCTAAGGTAATAGAATGAACAATAGTCATCCTTTAATGACAAGGGGATTAAGATGGCATGAGAATGAAGACAGGTAAAAAATTAAGTGTAAAGGAGGAGTCTAGAGAAACTCACAGGAGTTTCCCTTAATTTTAAATAGTCACAAGGGTCTGTGGGCATTTGGAAAACATCTAAAGAGAGGCATGGAGTAGGAAACCGAATATACTGGTCCAGTATATACAAAAGAAGTCTGTATTTGGAGATATCATGTGGAAGTCATCACATGTGAGTGGATGAATTCACCCACTGAAAGTCTGGGAGATGAAAAGATAGTCAAAGACAGATATTTGGATCAGCATTTAAAGCATGATGTGAGTTAAAAAAAAAAAAAAAAAGGACTAGGACAAAAACCACAAAGAAAAAGAGCCAGAGCAAAGGCCAAGAGCCAGGGTAAAATTATGTTAGGGAGGCTGAGCAAGAAGAACATGGCCAACAATGTCAACAACTGCAAAGAAGGTTTAAGGAGGATTCTACTGGACTTAGTCATCGCATGCATGTGAATGCCACTGTCTTCTTTATTTAGCTGGATGGAGGGAGATATCAAACTCCAGTGCCTGAGTGAGTGGTGGGACACACAACTGGTTCTGAATGCAAAAACAACAAAAGAGTATTTTTTCATATAGGAGAAAGTCAGAGACATTAGGCATTAGGTAAAAATTATACTTCAAAGACTAAGGCCACAGAATGGTAGATAAAATTTATCAGGAGCTTAGGTGAAGAGATGTGCTAAGAAAAAGACACAGTGATCAAATACATATCAAGAGATGCAGGCATAACCTGGGATGAAAGTATTTATTAAGAATGGGTGTGATGGGGCTGGAGAGATGGCTCAGAGGGTTAAGAGCACTGTCTGCTCTTCAGAGGTCCTCAGTTCAATTCCCAGCAACCACACATGGTGGCTCACAGCCACCTATAATGGGATCTGGTGCCCTCTTCTGGCACACAGACATACACACAGACAAAAACGGTGTGTATGTGACAAATAAATAAATCTTAAAAAAAAAAAAAAAGAATGGACGTGATAAACCTCAGACCTACAGTCTCTCCTTCCTGCAGGATGTGCTGGGACAAGAGCTAGCAGGATTGTCACCCAGCAACTGATGGGAGCAGATGCAGAGGCAAGTCCCACAGTCAAATATTAGGCAGAGCCTGGGGACTCTACTGAAGGAGGAGGAGGAGGGAGGAGGAGGACAAGGAGGAGGAGGAGGAGGAGGAAGAGGAACTGGAGGAACAAGAGTGAGCTCACAGAGGTCAGAGAGCCTGTGTGGGTCTGACCTAGGTCCTTTGAGTACACGTCATGGTTGTGTAGCTTGGTGTTCTTGTGAGATTACTAACACTGGAAGCAGGAACTGTCTCTGACACTTTTGCTGCCTTTGGGATCCTTTGTCTCATAACTGGTTACCTCATGCAGCCTTGATGTGAGACTATGTGCCTGGCCTTTATTAAAACTTCTTATGTCATATTTGGTTGATGTCCTGCTCTTTTCTGAGAGGAGGTGAAGTGGGAGTAGATGGGAGGGAGGTGAGGGGAGAGACTCGGGGAAGAGAAGAGAGGGAAAACTGCAGCTGGGATGTAATATATGAGAGAAGAATAAATACAAAGAAAAAAAAATGGATATGGATGGTGGTGTAGCCTATTGGTGGATAAGTTGCATAAGGACCCTGGGCTGAAGCTCCCAGGACCAGAATAAAATGTAGAGGATAAGACAAATGCGTAATTTTCTATATTTTTTTTTTAGAGAAGTGCAGGGAAAAGCTGTATGTTAAGAAAACATAGAATAAAGTCACAGAGTTTACCAAAGTTAAGAAAAATGGAAGGAGGATCTACCCAGTAGTGTCAAATAATGTAGTTGTCGACAGGTACAAAGACATACTCTAGCTGTGGGCCAGAGGCCAGCTGAAGGTGAGGGAAGATACCCAAGGGTGAGGAGCTGGGAAGAAGATGTTGGTTAAGGAGACGGGAGATAACTGCAAAGGGTTGTAAGGAAAGGCAGCCTTCTAAGACTTCAAAGGAAGTGTCAGACCAGGATATAGGTAGGGCTTGATGAGGAGTCAGAGTGTCACAGTTTATGTATACCTGTTCTGTCTGCCTTTGAGCCCTTTGCATAAACCCCTACTTGTCCAGAAATGACAGCACGCCTCACATAGAATGCCCTCTCCATCATGGTCAGAGGACTCTTAGTGTATTCTCTTTTTTCTATTTTTATTTTAATGCACTACAGCTTATTCAGGTGACATCCTAATTGTTATTCCCTCCCTGGTACCTTCCTGTACCCACTCTCCCTCCCTCTTCTGCCTTATTCTTCTCTCCTAGAAGAGAACCTCCTCCCCCACCATAGGACCACAGCCCATCAGGTCTCATCCAGATAGCCTGCTTCCCTTTCCTCTGTTTGCCTATTGGGCCTTCCCACCAAAGGGAAGTGATCAAATTGGTGGCACCAGAGTTCATGTCAGAGGCAATCCCTGCTCCCCACAACCATGGGGAATGAGCTATCCATTGGCTAGATCTGAACAGGGGGGCTAGGTTTGCTGAATGCATTGTCCTTGCTTGGTGTATCAGTTTGCACAGCGCCGCCCCACTCACCCCATGTGTCCAGATCCACCAGCCTGGATATTCTCCTTTTGGGGCCCCTGAACCCTTTGGGTCCTTCAATCTCCCCATTCTTCCGTACCACTCTCAGTGTTCCACCCAGAGTCCAGCAGTGAGTCCCAGCATCAGTCCAGATGCCCCACTGGATGGAGTCTCTCAGAGGACATCTATATTTGGCTAATATCCACTTATAAGTGAGTATACACTATGCATGTCTTTCTGAGTCTGGCTTACCTCACTCAGGATGATATTTTCTAGTTCCATCCATTTGCCTGCTAATTTAAAGATTTCCTTGTTTTTTAATAGCTTATTAGTATTTCATTGTGTAAATGTACCACAGTTTCTTTATCCACTCTTTAGTTGAGGGACATCATGGTTGTTTTCAGATTCTGGGGTATTATGAACAAAGCTGCTATGAACATAGTTGATTGAGCAAATGGCCTTGTTGTATGGTGGAGCATCTTTTGGGTGTACGCCCAGGAGTGGAATGGCTGGGTCTTGTGGTAGCACTATTCCCAATTTTCTGAGAAAGTGCCAGATTGATTTCCAAAGTAGATGTACAAGTTTGCACTTCCATCAGCAATGGAGGACTGTTCCCCTTTCTCCATGTCCTTGCCAGCATGTGCTGTCATTCGAATTTTGTATCTTAGCCATTCTGGTAGGTGTAAGAAGGAATATCAAGAGCCGTTTTTATTTGCATTTCCCTGATGACTAAGGATGCTGAGCATTTCTTTAAGTGCTTCTCAGCCATTCAATGATGCATTGTCTTTAGGAAGTATTCCCTGACCACTCTACTCAAACATATGTCATGTCACTATGTCTTCATGATCTTCTTTCTCTTTCTTTCTTCCTAGGATTTCATGTCACCTCCAATCATTCTACATTTACTTTTTTTTTTCTTTTTCTTTTATCTTTCATGTCCTCTGTGCCCCTAGGAGAGAAGGTAACTGAACATAATTCAGAAGAAAGTATTTGCCACATATAGAAGAGATGGATCAAACAGATTTTGGATTCTGCATAGGCATGATTATTCGATTTGTAATGGTTTTGGCAATTCACTTAGCCCCATTTTCCAGTTTGTAGAATGGAGATATTACAATGTGTGCTAGGAGTCAGAAAAGGCAAGGTACTTTTATAAGAAATACTGCAAGATGCTGTAAAAAAAAAGGGGGGGGGCTGGAGCCATAAACATCTCAAAACTGGTATGCTATTTCTAATAGTATAAATTGTTACCTATTTGCAATCTTACCCTCAACAGCAGAAAAAAATAATACAGGATCTAATAATAGGGGAATGGTTGACTGTTGCCAAATTTTCCTAGATTAAAAACCAAAGACAACACAGCAAATAGCTCGGTGTTTCTGTTGTGATCCCAACTTTTTTTTCACCGAACCCACAGATCCCTGGGCCTGGCAGTAGTAAGATTGCTTGAGTAAACAGGATGCTATGGCAGATGTTTATGGTCTCAGAGGGGGTGTGATCTGTGCGAACATTTAATTCCACAGCAAGAGCCCAAATTAGCTTCATTATTCTGGAGAGTATAAATGAGTGAAAATTGGTCTGCAAGCTCAAGGGGGATGGGGATGAGATTATGAATTCAGGGTTAGATAACCTCCGATGACATTTCAGTGTTCAGCCAGGAGATGATACTCTGAGTGATTCATATCAGAGTATAAAATACAACCCCCAGACCTAGAGAGTTATATTTTCTCCAAAACATTCTTTTATTCTTCTCTCATATATTACATCAAACACAGTCCCCCTCCTACCTCCCCTCTCAGCCCCTCCCACTTTCTCCTCCACCGACGCATCCTCCATTTTCCCTCAGAAAAGGGCAGGTCTCAAATGGCTATGAAGGAAACATGGTATACAAGTTGCAGTAAGACTAGGCACATCCCCTTGTAGTAAGGCTGGACCAGGCAACCCATTAGGAGGAAGAGTCCCGAAAGAAGATAAAAGAGTCAAAGACAGACCCGGCTTCCACTGTTAGGAGTCCCACAAGAACCAAGCTACACAACCATGACATGCACGCCGCGGATCTAGGTCAGAGCCGGGCAGGCTCCCTGGTCGTGGCTACAGTCTCTGTGATCCCCACGCACCCGGGTTAGTTGGTTCTGTAGGTGTTCTTTGGTGTTCTTGACCCCTCTTGGTCCCTACAATCCTTCCTCCCCTTCTTCCACATGATTCCCCGAAACACTTTAAAAATTGCTAAGTGCTTTCAGAATGAGGCACATTACAGCTCTGTAGATGATGCGAATGTAAGAGACCTTTGCTTAGGGAAATAAATGTGCCCTGTTCTTCTTCCAGGATGAGGGAGCCACGCCCCATCCCTCCCCTTCATGCCACACTGCCTGGGCTCTGGCTAGGCTGTCACACCGGGCACTCTACCCTACATTCATTTTGTTCTGCTTCTCGGACTTTAATGTACGCTACTCCCTTATCTTTATTTATTAATTTTTTTCTTTTCCACCAAATAGACTTCTTCTTGGGCTTATCTAATTAGTTGCTTGGATAAAATCAATTCAAGGCACCTGGAAACTGGAAACAACCAAAAGCTAAAAAGACTTAGCTTGGCTTGTGCCACTTGAAATTTGGCTTCAGGGCCAGCAGAAAGTTTCTCAAAATAGGATGGTAACAGAGTATAATTCCATGACGAAATTAAAGCATCCCGGCAGGTGTCAGGTCAAGCCTTTTCCATGTTCTGTGCACAGCCTAGTGCCTGGGCACCTAGACATGTTCAATTAAATAAATCCAAGGACAAGGGATGGTGGTGCACGCCTTTAATCCCAGCCCTAGGGAGAAAGAGGCAGGTGGATCTCTGTGAGTTCGAGGCCAGCCTGGTCTACAAAGCAAGTCTAGGACAACCAAGGCTATACCCTGTCTTGGGGAAAAAAAAAAAAAAACAAGGGAAAAGACCAGTCTTAGAACTAGAATTTGGTTGAAACTGATCTAGAAATTACGTTGAAACTATGGGACAACATAGGATACTAAAGACATGTGGGCCTTTTTGATGGACCTACAATTACAAGCAATCACAACATAGAAATAGTGCAATCAAGCACTTCAAGATTTAAATAGATTCCAAACCACTGCTTTACTCCTTCTTTTAGCTTGTCATTTGTAAATTTGAGGCTAGCCTGGGCTACCAGCGAAGACCTTGCCTCAAGAAAAAGGAAAATAAGCAAGGTGTGGCAACACAGACCTTTCATCCCAGCACTCAGGAGGCAGAGGCAGGCACATCTCTTGAGTTTTAGGGCTAGCCTAGCCTGTCCTATAGAACAAGTTTCCGGACATCCAGGAAACTGTGTCTTATAAATAACCAAACCAACCAACCAAACAATAAAAAATGTTTTCTTTGGGGCCATATGATGTTTAAATGCCAATATCTAAGTGTCAAAGTAAGCCACTTAGAGTAAAAAAATGTTTTCCTCTATTGCTATGGCTAGTGGTTTACATTTCTCAAATGAAAAATAGCCCTCTGATGTTAAAAAAAAATGATAGCTTTAGGTCAGAAAATGACTAGCAAGATTTCCAGTCCACAGTAAGTACAGTGTGGGAAAGGGGATGAGCAGACATTGTCAGGAAAGGAAAGGAAGATGGAGTGCACATCCATGTATGAGGAACACACTGCCAAGGGCAGGCTCAGAAGAGGACATCTGGTGAGGAGAGAGGGCACACTTAAACCCCACCTACAGCAGAGCGAGCCAGGGAAAGCTCACCACACACGCTAGCTCTAATACCAAGACCCAGCCATTTCCCAGCAGCCACACCAAACACAAAGAAAGCAGGTGAATTTTTAAAACGTTATTTCCCAAATAATGTTTAGATGGAGGTATACAAATGGATCTATTTTAGAAACAAAAGTGCTAGGATAAGAAACTTCTCTTTGAGAATCATTTTGTATTGCCAAGTACTTCTTTTTTCCAAATTTTAACTATTTCTAACTTTTTTTTTTTCGCTCTAAGACAAGTCATTGCTACATAGCACAGGCTAAGAGAAAACATGCAATGCTCTTGCCTAAGGTATGCAGCATTTATACTAGGCTAACCTAAATTCATTTTTGCAGCTTTACTAAGAGATATAATTTAAATATCACAACATTTACATGTTTAATGTTTGCAATTCAAAGCTTCTATTACATTAAAGGATGGTTTAATCTTCCCATCCATTAGCTCCCCCATATCCCTCCGTTGCTAACACTAATGATCCCTGATAGACCCTCTGTCCCCCTATTTGCCTGTGCTCCGTGTTTCTAATGAATGAAATGGCTGTCTTTTTCACTGGGTGCAATGCTTTTGTGGCTCACTCTTGCTGGGACACTTCTGTTGTAGAATAGTATTTCTCTCTGTGTTTATGCTGAACCTTTTTCGTCTCTTCATGGGTGTGAAGGTTGTTTCTACTTTGTGCTTCTGAGCACAATTTTTACTTATATTTTTAAATTTATGGTGCAGATGTGTGTTTTCATTGCTGTGTCATAAAGTCATATGTCTGGGGTTACATTTAAGCATATCCTGTACTCAACATTTTAAAGAAGTGCAAGTTTTTCAATTTGTGTCATTCACTCTTTTTTATATCAATTTTTTTACTATTTTTTAAATTTTATTTTATTAATTTATTCTTATTACATCTCAATGGTTATCCCCTCCCTTGTATCCTCCCTTCCCTCCCTCCCTTCCATTTTCCCCTTACTCCCCTCCCCTATGACTGAGGGGGACTTCCTCCCCCTGTATATGCTCATAGGGTATCAAGTCTCTTCTTGGTAGCCTGCTATTGAAATTATGTTGTTCCCTGAGGACTATGAAATAGTTAAGAAAAAAAAATATATAGTCTAAGATCATAACTGAACACTGGCATGGCCTTTATGTAGAACTATGGATACAACTCTGGAAATTAACTCCAACACGAGGCTATTATCCCTTGGCTTAGTGTTGAACATCCCTGTTTCTTATGATGCTGACCTTTGACTGGCACATTAACACTTTTGCTGAAATACCTCTCTTCTATGTTATTAAACGTTGAGGCTAACAACTTACACCAAATTTCAAAAATGAGGACATATCAAAATATGTTGTATAAGCAGTATTTAATTTTAACGTTCAGAATTTATCAGTCTTCCCCAAAATTACTTGGGGGCGGTTAATAGATCCCTACTGTGACTCTTGCACCTAATCATCGGGGCTAGGAAGGCAACAACAGTGTTGTGTGTGTGTGTGTGTGTGTGTGTGTGTGTGTGTGTGTGTGTTTTAACAGAAATCAAGCTACATTTTGTATATTCTTAGAATAATCATTTTTGGTGTAAGAAAGTAGAGGTCTAGGAGTTGATTTCAAACACTCATAAATACAGATGTGTCACACTTCTAGCTGTTTTAGGAATTAATTTTTTCATAATCTTTTTTAAATTTTTATTAAATTTAATTTTTTTTACATATGTATTTATATTATTCACATATGTATAATAAGCTACCTACAGCAAGAAGAACCACAAAACAATCAGGAATCATATACATGTTACATTCATAGTGTTTTGGTTATTTGTATTTGGAAGCCTTGAGGAAAACTTCTTTACTATCTTGGTGAGTCTAAAATTCTATCATATCTCATCATTATCAACTTAAAACATCTATCTAGACCTAAGAACATCTTAAATCCTAAACAACTAAGCTTAATTGTAAAATTAAACTATCAACCCCATCAGAGACTTGAGAAGAAATAAAATTAATTACCTGAGTCAACAAAAGTGCCAGTTAGCAGCTTCCCAAATGAAAAGATGACACAGACAGTTTGCTACCTGAACAGTCACCCAAACTCTCTATAATGTTGAAGCATCATCTTCAGCCTTCTGGCCCAACACATCTGACAGACATATTTGTGAGGCAGGAACTATTAAGGACTTGTTTACCCTGTTTTGACTGTATTTGGCCATCAACTCTGCCTGCATCCAAGCTTGCTCATTTTTAGGCAGAATTCTGTCTGTGGCAGAAACAAGGACATTTTGCCCAGTGTCTTGTTGGCCACATTTGAAGCTATCTCCATAAGGAGGTTCTTTGATGCTTATCATCTTCTTTGAGGTAGGCTGGGTGTTCCCAGAAGTTAACCTGTCTCGTTATCAATGAATATTTAAAATAATAAAAACATCTTTAAAGGCCATATTCTGTGTGTCTCTGACGTATTTGAAGACCGTATCGAACTACTTTACCTTATGTTTCTATAGAATCATATCTATCTGTTACACCTAGGATGTATATTCTTGTGATAAAAACAGACTGGTAATTGATGTGATCATGATTTGATCAACTAACAATTAGCTATATAAACAGCCAACAGTAGCACTTTTAAAGTACTGGAAGTAAACCTCGTATTATAATTGAGTTGTATGGGTATAACACAGTATATTAGAGTAGAAATATATATAATTTGTGTGAAGAATAATCTTAAACTTGAATTCTATACCAATGTATCTAAACTTAAGCTTATTTGGCATCTATATTCCGAATTCTATACCAGTGAATTAAAAATAACCTTATTTTTGAGTAACAATTAAGGCAATCAGTTGAGGCATAGAATGACTAATCGACTTTTTCTCCTATCATCCCTATATGTTTCTATATTCCCTTTCTTTCCTTTAAACCCCTATCTCAAAAACTAAGAATGAAATACAAAGAAGAAGAGAGACATACTTGAGTCTAAGCTTGTTTTCTTTCTTTTTTTTTAAGATTTATTTATTATGTATACAGTACACATTAAATCACATTATAGATGGTTATGAGCCACCATGTCGTTGCTCAGAGTTGAACTCAGGACCTCTGAAAGAGCAGTCAGTGCTCTTAACCACTGAGCCATCTCTCCAGCCCCCTTGTTTTCTCTCTAAATAAGACTAACAATAATTTATAACCAACTCCCATTGAAAATAAACATCTAGAGTCCAAGAAAGCAACCCAAAACCTACTCAACCTCCCTTAAGTGAAATGGGGTGTCCTTCTCTTAACGTTTCTTCCACATAATTTGAGATGGATAATACCTTTGTAGGGGCCCAAATAAAAGTGGGGAAATGGTTAAATAAGCTAGGAACAGCATTTGTGGTCCAGTTTCAAAATGTTGAGAAATTTTACGAATTAACTTTCAACTTGCTATACAAAGTAAAACAAATAGTCTACAAGCAAACTCCAGTCTAGAAAGCCACATGTGATGCACGTATGTCTATGGGAGAGTGTACCTATGAATAGCAACCTCCACAAAGGAACACCCAACAAACGTAGGTGCTTTATGCCTCGGTGGGACTTTTTCCATGGAGACTAAATCTAACCTACTCTTTTTCACAACATTCTAACAGAATTTCATGAAGACAAGCTTAGAAAAGAACACTCATTTTTAACATTTTTATTAGGTTTCATCCCTCCTGAAAAGATTTTTAAAATCATATATTCTTGCCCTGAGATTTAGAGGTCCTACATTCGGCTCAAAATAAACACACTTTCAGCTTAACTGTCAGAACCACTTGAAACAAAGGCAGTCCTCTTCATAGACGGCCTGTCATGCCAAGTGACAGTGGCAGGTACACTTCATAAAAATTCAACACTTCCAACATCTTATTATTACTTTCCTCCCCTCAAATCCTCAAAGCATATGGCTTATTGTTTATTATGAGCTAGAGATAAGGCTTTTTAGAATGTTAATAATATGACAACTTCATATGTCCGTGTAAAGCAGTTTGAAAACCAATAGGGTTTTGCAAAACATATATCTCCCTAGTTGATGAAGAACACAATGCTGCTTCTGTTGTCACAAAAAAAAAAATCAAAATTCATTTTAGAGATCTGATTTATATTCCAGTAAAACAACAAAATCTAAATCAACATGAATAGATAAAAGTTGCGAATATTTTGCATTGAGAACTATCGAAAACATGAAAATACATTTAGAATTTTGCTCATCCACGAAAGTGACATGGCCTATGTTTTATATTAAGAAAAACTAGAGGCAGTGTTTATAAAAACCATAATCCTGGTGGAAATTAGCAATTTAAATTTTCCTGAGTGAGGTTAGAAATGCATAAATCAGAAAGATTTGAGGACTTGCCTAGTTGTTTAAAATGTACAAAAGGCCATAGGTTAAAAATAATGAATGCATGCTTCATTATTATTATTAACATATACAATCTGTGATCATAATTTATTTGTTTTACAAATGCATTTGGGGCTAAAATCTTTCAATTCATCTTTGACAAACCATGAAATGCAATATTGCTCACCATGACCATTCCGTGAAATCTGTCAACTTTGTTCCTGGTTTTCGCAGGGCCTTGTTTGGAGATGAACTGACCCATTGAACTGCGAGCATAGCAATTTTTTCATCTGTGATAAATCAGTTTATTTCAGTAGGATTTATTAGGGGCTTCGAATGGAAGCTTTTTATATTATAAGCCATTTATATATAATCTCAACCTTATGTGGCTTTACTCACTGTTCCTTCTCTTCTCTGAAAGAGTTCTCTGCTTCTAAAACAAGTTCTTAGCTCCTTTTGCAAGAAGGAAGAACCTTCTAGCAAGGAGTATACTTCAAGTCAGAGGAGAGAAACTGAAAGCAAAGTTGTTAATTATTCTTAGGCCATTGATCATATAAATCCAACAATATACTCAGAATGAGCATGTTTAATCTCTCTAAACAGAAAGCCCAGAATGAAGCATTCTGCCTAATTTTTTCCTACTCAATAAAGTAAGAATACATAATCATTTAGTCTATGAATATAAAAACAAACATTTGGGGGGATTTTTAAATAATATTTTTAAATGATATGAAAAAACATGTTAAATAAAAAAGTGATTTGGCTTGTCGGATAAACGTTAGAAGTTTGGTCATGAAATCTATTCCAGGGTTTATGCTCTTACCTACTACAATTAAGCTAAGTTGAAATTAAACGTAGTTCAAATTTTTATATTTTGCTACCTTTTAGTTATAAAAAAAGTATTTTATTTTTCCAGTATAACTACCTATCTATTTCTACTTGCCACAACTAGCTAAGACATTGAAAAGTAATATTAAAATCTCTTTGCCAGATTTATTAAAAGCATGAGGTCATTAAACCTCTTTCAGATTTGAGCACATACAGAATTTTAAAAATATTTATTAAAATGATAAAAAAATACATAGGAAGTGAAAATGACTGGGGCTCATGATACAGCTCAGTGCTTAAAAGCGAATACTGCTCTTGCAGAGGACACAGGGTCACTTCCCATCACTGACACTAGACAGCTTACAGCCCCCAATTCCAGGTGATCTCATGCTTCTGAACTCACCAGCACCCACCTGTGCACATCCCAATACACGCAATTAAAAATGAGCGTTTAAAACGTTGAAAGCTATCACACACACACACACACACACACACACACACACACACACACACAAACACACACACACATGCACACATACACACACTCACATGTATCCAATAGACCACATTCAAAAAGTGAAAGTTAATGTCTGGCATATTTGTGCAAGCTTATAATCCAGCAGAGATAGAGGAATTTTGTCATTCTAGTCAGTAAACATCATATAGCAACTATGTTTCAAGAAAAACAGAAAATACAAAAGGTGAGATTTAAAATGTATTGTAGGCTTATTAACTGAATGGGACCTACAGACAGAGAACACATCATAGTGAATAAACAGCTTTGAGAATTGGTTCATATTCGATTTATAAACCACCCAAATTTATGATATTAAATATATAGTTTAGAGTACGTCTACTTGGTATAAAATGCAGAGTTCACTATCAGGTATGACATCTTGGTTAAACCAAATATATTTGATACTTACTTATATAATTCTGTTAGTGGTGATGTCAGAATAGCTAATGTTGTAAAGAGATTGTTGCAATGAGTATGAATTTTAAAAATTTTGCTGTTGTTATGCTTATGTGGATTCAGAATTTCCTGTGCAGAAGTACAGACTGACCATAATAAGTTCTCAGTGCATATTAAGATTGCCGTGACATCAAGTCTATTGGAAAGAGAGAGAGAAAATCATGTTAAATAAAATCATGTTCTTGTTTCTTGTATACACTATAGTCTGCATATCTTGTAAGCATATGTAAGAGTAGAGAGATACAGTTCGATCTCAGAGATATTTACATAGATAAACTCAATCCAGGAAGCATAAAAAAACACCCTTTGAATATGCCCAGGTGTGGGTTGGTCCACAATATCATTACTTTTAGGGACAGCAAGAGCTGGAATGGTGGTGTAGCAATGCTTTGGGCTTTGTTTGCTTTAATTTAATAATTTACTATTTTTTGAGAACTTTATACATGAAGGCTGCATGTAAATAATTCCTGTCCTTCCTCCTGCTCCAACTTCTTATGTTCTCCCTCCCAACTTCATGACCTTTTTAAAAATTATTACTGTTACACATAGGAATAGTCTATAAAAAAGTATTTGCTTTGTACCACAGAATTTTCTTCCAGAAGCTCAGGGCCTGGTCTTGAAACTAATGTAAGCAAAATGGGAACTGGTTTCAAAGAAATCTGTGCTATTACACACACACACACACACACACACACACACACACACACACACACACAAACATACACACGTGTTACTATTTGATAGAGGGCATGTGCACATGTAAACTGTCAAGAAGAAACAATGAGGACAGGTGACATATTCTCCTCAAATGAGGAAGGCAAGAAGACATGGCAACTAAAGCACAAAGCCTATATACTCAGAAATTCCTAAAATTATACTTATTTGTTAGAGAAGACTATTATTATTCATATACATTTTATTTTCATTGCTCATGTTGATTTTGTTTAAAAATTTAAATACATTTTTATTGCAATCAACACATACTAATTGTACATATTTTTGAGGGGCAACATTCAACCCATGAATACAACATGTGAAAGATGTATATATGTATATGTATGTGTGTGTAACATGTAACACATGAATAAATCATACATACATATATAGAGAGATGTATAGTTTTGATTATATGTTATATGGAGACTACTAGAATTTAATAACCAATGGCAATTATCAATAATCATCTTTAGGAAGGGTTAATTTTAGCTTTATTTACTTCTAATTGTTAATAGTTCCCAATTCAAAACACACACACACATTTTTATTTCTATAATAATGATGGTTTAGTAGTAGCATCTCAAATATAAGTATTCATATATTTTACATAGAAAAATTAGAAGCAATAATTCTAAATTTTCATCACACTTTAATGTAATCATACAAAACATAAGAAGTCAATGTTTCCATGGTACCACTAGTTAGATATATCACTAATTTCATGATGGAACTGTAAATCCAATTTCACAAAATATCTTGTAATGATGGGCCACATTAGAGCCAAAAGTGATTTATGCTTCATTCTTATGACGGTATCTTTAAAAACAGCTTGATCAGTAATTCAAACAGTCTGTGCAAAATACCATATTTATGAAACACTGTAGCATGACCTAAATGCCCTTCACATCACAGTGTGCTTTACAAGAACATGATTAGAAAATGATTCCTCCTGCCAAAAATAAGGCAAAAAGGAAACCTCTGATGTCTGTGAGCTCCTTCTAAACTATATCTGAAAATATTATTCCATACCTAAATCCAGGTTTTAGTCATATTAGGCCAAGAGTCTATTATTAAAAAGCTTTATTCTATGAAGTTCACTGTTATCATTAAGTTCATTCGCATAATATTCACTACCAAAATACTAGAACTGCACTCTAATTCAGTCTTTTACTAAAAACACAGTATCTTTTGCTTCCCATTTTCTTCAGTTGGCTTTCGGTAATATATAGCGGGGCAAAAAGAAAAATGAAGGGAAATCCAGGACAATAAATTACAAAATGTTTATTACTGTTGCTGTTGCTGTTGTTATTTGTTTTTTCAAGGCAGGATTTCTCTGTGTAGCCCTGGGTGTCCTGGCACAGGCTTTGTAGACTAGACTAGCCTCAAACTCAGAGGCTCGCCTGCCTCTGTCTCCCAAGTGCTGAGATTAAGCAAGTGCACCGCAGACTCCACACTGAAAAGAGCTACTCTGCTTGAAAAGCACAGAAACTAAGCAGCTAGTCACAAATGGGAAAGGGCTCTCCTGCCACTGGAAGGCGACAGAGCAGGGAAGTCATTCTCATCCAAGCTCCACTTTCCTACGTAAATGGCTCAGGAGGATGAGCACCCTCTCCTCTCAGGAGAATGAGCACCCTCTCCTCTCAGAAGTTACAAAGGCGCTAAACACAAGCGTTTTGAACTTTAAATTCATATTTTGCTTTACAAGCTGATCTGAGAAAAAAGTCTCCTTGAAGAGCTGCTTTCATTACCTTATCTGTGCCGTCCTCTTAGGACTCGGGCAGGCCCGAGCATATCTGGAGGCAAGCAGACCCAAGGATTTCTCCAGCAGCTCTGCCAGTATTTCCTGGGCCAGCTTAGGGGGCAGTATGGTCCAGAGATCGTGATGCAGAGCCCAGCTGAAGTAATGCCACATCTGGATGGAGAAGGAGCATCTTTCCCCCTGGCAAAACCATCACGCATTAAACAAGAGAATCACATCTTCCAAAATGTCAGTTTGCTTCCTGTGAACCTAATTAGTTCAGGCTGAAAGAAAATGACTGGAAAGTCTGGCATGGAAGATGACCAAGAAAGTTGCGACACAGGATGTTAAACATCCTACTGACAAAGGAACATATGTTTTACCTCAGTTATGAAGGAGATATCCTAGTGCAAATCCAGACCGCAAGCATTTAACCTAGCACACTGTGGATGTACTTGGTCCTGGCCTGCCTTCTAAAGTTTACTTTTAAGCAGCAGCTTTGTAGTGGTTTTAACAAGCCATGCTGATTCTCTGAAATTCTGAAAATCTGTTTATATTGTCTGTGGAGGCACATTTCTCTGAGACAACCAGCATCACTGAGTTAATCTTACAAATTTTTCAGATTCCATATAATAATGGACCAAGAAGATTGAAAACAAATGTGTGCTAAATCTTAGGAGCATTCATTAAACTAAGTATGATGCTTAACTGTTGAGGAATACATTAGGATATTTCATTAATGATGTCTTAATAATAGTTTATACTAGCAATAGATAAACAGTAATCTAATTTTACCGCATTTTGTAAACTGTAGGCATATATTATAATGTAACATTTTTACATACTTTCAAGGGGTCAAACTCATTCTTCCCTATTCCTCCACAGACCTTGTCTTTGTACCAGCTCTTCCCGACTGCAGAAAGAGACACAGCAGTGGCCAGGCTAACGGGAACAGGCTAACGGGAACAGGCTAAAGGGAACAGGCTAACGGGAACAGGCACAAGGGAACAGGTTAAAGGGGACAGGCTAATGGGAACAAGCTAAAGGGAACAGGTACAAGGGAACAGGTACAAGGGAACAGGTTAAAGGGGACAGGCTAACGGGAACAGGTTCAAGGGAACAGGCTAACGGGAACAGGCTAATGGCAACAGGCTAACGGGAACGGCCTAACGGGAACAGGCTAAGGCAGTGCTTTGCAAGTAAGCATTAGGTCATATGCTCTTGGGCAGCCTTGTTAGTTATTTAACCTCATTTCTTCAGAACGGATTAAATGGTTATCTGAAATACAAAAAACAGAATGGGCTCTTCAAATTTCTGAGTTTTTTTTTTAAATCAAAAGATAAGCCATCGAAATTTCCTCTTTTATCCCTAAATATTTCTCTTTTGCAATCCGCTGTGTCTCCTGGTGTAGTTTCTTTTCTTTTCTTTTCTTATTAATTTATTCTTGTTACATCTCAATGGTTATCCCATCCCTTGTATCCTCCCATTCTTCTCTCCCTCCCATTTTCCCCTTATTCCCCTCCCCTATGACTGTGACTGAGGGGGATTACCTCCCCCTGTATATGCTCATAGGGTATCAAGTCTCTTCTTGGTAACCTGCTGTCCTTCCTCTGAGTGCCACCAGGTCTCCCCCTCCAGGGGACATGGTCAAAGGTGAGGCACCAGAGTATGTGAGAAAGTAATATCCCACTCTCCACTCTACTGTGGAGAATGTTCTGACCATTGGCTAGATCTGGGTAGGGGTTTAAAGTTTTACGGCCTGTATTGTCCTTGGCTGGTGCCTTAGTTTGAGCAGGACCCCTGGGCCCAAATCTGCCTATAATAATGTTCTACTTGTAGGTTTCTAGGACCCTCTGGATCCTTCTACTTTGCCATTCTCCCATGCTTCTCTCATATACACTATGGAATACTATTCAGCTATTAAAAATAAGAAATTCCCGAAATTTGTGGATAAATGGATTGAGCTAGAAATGATCATAATGAGTGAGTTAACCCAGAAGCAGAAAGACTCAAATGGTATATACTCACTTATTTCTGCATATTAGCCCAAGGGGCATGTCCCACGAAAGCCTTCACTTACCAGGAAACTGAGACAGAGGGGAGGACATTCTAGTGGGACTCTAGATGAGAGAAGCATGGTGTAGTTTCAAGTAAGTGTTGTCTAAGAAATACGTCCTTGTGCCTGGTACGATGGGTCCCTCCACCCCGGCACTTGAGTGGCTGTGGAGCGAGGAAATGACCTGAGCTTGAAGCCAGGCTGAGCTACAGAACAAGTTCCAGGCCACTTGGCCTTACAAAGCGAAACCCTATCGCATAAGACAAGCCAAACCAGCCTGCTCTGCTCCTACCCTAAAAGTTACCAAGCTCCTCACGCAGGTATTTCTTCACATGGAATTATTTCGTCAGTTACATTTAGTACCACAATGTTGTAGTCATCAAAATAATAGTGACTGATTTTCAAATGATAATACAAAAGGGAGTTAAGTTCAAACACAAAGGGACTGTGAGTAGGTTGACTTCCCAGTTAAATGGGCTAACCCACTCAAGGAAACATGTAAAATTAAAAACCAAGCCAAATTAATGCTCTATTGCTTTCTGATGTGTTCTGAGAACTCTTATCAAACAAAGAGTTAGAGTTTGATTGACTCAGAACTTCAGGTCTTGTCAACAAAAGGGACTCTTGAGCCCTGTGGATGCTGGGACTGGGCTTGAGGGATGTGGCCTCGTAATAGTGAGATGAACAAGATTTGCCATAATTTTCAAAATACAGAAAACCAGGGTGTTTTGATAGTTATCCTTTAGCAGATTTCTTTTTCTGCTAAAAATGTACGGTGTGAATTTTAATGACCATCAGTTGGTTCGTACTTAAGAGCAGGTCTCGCAAAATGCCCTTTGTTCTGCCAATTCTGTCTAAATGAATGCAACTTCAGTGTGGCTGGGTGGGTGGGCGTGGGGGAAGAGGGTTTCACTAGGCTAAATATGACTCCATTTTTTTGACTTGTTTCCCTGCTTGTTGTCATTTCAAACGTATTCAACGTATTCTGCAGTAAACATCTGTTATTTTTGCAAATCCACTATAATGTAAACAGATGTGAGCTTTTGCTTAGATTATATATCAGGAAACAAGCAGCTGGGCTTTATTACAGAAACCACTCAGTATTATCTCTGAACAGATAATTCTTTTCTCTCGGACTATTGGAAAACACAAGTTACTAAAAACTGAGCAGATGTCAACTCTACAAACAGCTTACTTTTAAACATGCGATCTCAAAACTCATTGTACCATCTGACCAGCACTCCAACGGAGAGGGGCCCAGCTCCTTGGCTCCCAGAGCCTGACATGTTTAGAACATGGAAGTGTGTGTCTGTAGTTCACTTGCTACCATAAAACATGAGCAAACACTGCTCCCTGGCTTGTAAACTCTTTTATTGTTTTCTCTACTCCGCTGTGCACACGGCCCCTCGTTTCTCTGAGATCCTATCAAACCCTTCACTGTGTACATGGCTTTGGCTTCTCTGAGATCTCTATCCAACTCTTCTTTTCCAATCAGCCACACGCCATCTCCTTCCCCTTAAAACAAGCTTCCCCAAATGTAATCCTGTTCCACCGTCAGTTGACATGATGGGGAAGAGGGAAAAAAAAAACAGGATTCGGAAAGCGAGACACAACCAGGTCAGGTATTCCACTTGTCAAAACACTATAAACTCAGGGCTATTTTCCAAACCATCTTATTTTTGGCAAATGGCAAAGCCGTACCACTTTATTTTTCTTCTGCACATAAATAACAACCATTAGCTCCACCATTAGATTGTAAGTACTGACCATGGAAGCACATGGAAGCTCAAGTGCCACGTAATCACATAGCAACAGTTTCTTTATTTCTGTCTTTGGAGCTAAAGCCTTCATAAGATCTAAGAGCTGTGTTATGTGGTAATTTGTTTTCGTTTTTGTTTTTCTTCGTAAATACTCAGTAACTCCAATAACAGGCTCTCAGTGCATACACTTATTATTTACACTATACAACTGTTCTAGTCCCTGGTTTACATAAGAGGAAATAAATATCCTGGGTTCATACTGAGCTGACACCTATTCCTCATTGAAAACATCATATAAGTTGTTCGTTGGTACCTTGACACATTGAAATAGTTTGAAACATGATGGCTCCACTTTCTGCCTTTCTGTTTACCTCGGGGCAAGCAGAGTCTGTGATGCTGCCAAGAGAGGGAGAGACCAACACTTCCATTCTTATCTCGGCCACCAGCTGCCCTACGCCACTTTCTTTCTCACTCTGTTCACTGCTGCCACTAATGTTTGGAGCACATAGGGTTTGGAAAATGATGTACAGATGTTCTCACGAAGAGAGAAACTATCTGGGAAAGACTTGACGGAGAGATGAAACGGCCAGAGGAAAAATGGGAACGTCCTTAAGAGTTTCTTATTGGCATCAGCTCTGTTTTACCAGCATCTCAAGCACAAATACCGGCCATGCCAAAGGCTGGCAAGAGTGGGGTGCTGAGGAAAGCCCATCTCAGACAGTCATGAGCTGTGATCCAGAAGAAAGCATGCAATGGAAAAGCTAATAAAGATGAGTCTGGTCATGGAAACTTTTAAACCTCAAATATCTTTTTAAAAGATATGTAAATATTTTACCCTTGCATAGAATTAATTTCAAATATTATATGATCTATACATAATCTCTGGGATTAAGTGGAAAAGAAACTAATGAAGCCTGGCTACAAATAATTTTAATTGCTTCTCAATTTGCTTGCGTTGGGGATTACTTCGCTTGCATTTGGTAGGTACTTGGGACTGCAAAACAACATGAGCTGAATGAAACAGTAAAGCATAAAATTATGTCTTAAAATGTACTCTTGAGAATGAGAAGTAAAAATAAGCATAAAAGTAAAGTTGCTTAATAACAGGTACTTATTAAATAAGATGAAAATATATAATAAAAGATGCAAGGACATCTATAACTGCTAGGTTTGGAAAAAAGACAAAGGATTCAGGCAAGCTCTTGTTATCTCTGAATTGTCACCGAAGCTCATTATAGCCCAGTTCATACAGTGCTGCAAGCCTGCAACTCAAATTAAGTTATTTTTGCTTTGAAGCAGAAGGAGAGTTCTGATGTCTAATTTATTTCAGGTTTCTAAAGACAGTGTTTTTCCTAAATACAAACTCAATATTTAAAAAATATTATCCTAACAGCCTTCGTGTTTTAGTAATACGGAGCTCATGTTTCTAATTAGCCAGAAAGCAGGTAGGCAGTAAAACATATTTGTGTAAAAAGGACGAATAGTAAACTCAACTTCACACCTCATAAAAAGCTTTGTAGTCATCCCAGTGGTGGCTCTCAGCATCCTGTAAAATGCTCGTAGCACAAACTCTGACGCAGTAGTCCGTAACCTGAGACTGTAGAGTGTTGATGAATTCCTGATATCGCTGGACAGGCACCAGGAATATGGGTCTGCTCAGAGGGAATGATCAAAGAGACAGAGATTTAAGGCCTGTGCAGTAGGAGGCAACAACCCCCAGCACCACAAATGGTTTTCATTATTAGATATCAATCATTCATTTCCTCCCAAAGCTGAAGGCTGTATCCACATTCACTTTCCAAAAAGAAACGTGCATGGGGAGGGGCTGGGGGGGGTGGGGGGGAGCTAGTCTTTGTTTTGCAAGTCCTTTGAAAACGTACATCTGCTGTTCTACAAATATGCACATCAACTCGAGACAAACTGTATTGTCAATACATCATTCAAAACTAGAAGTGTTCTTGGGAAGCCTATTATTAGAGATCAGCGCATTATTTAGGCATTAGGTTATCATTATCACTGGAGGACAACATACACTTGTCAGAATGAACTTTTCCAATGCTATCAACGTCCCATAAACACACTCTTTTTATTTTTTAAAAGTTGTAATTTTGTAGATGTCAATTATCTTATAAACTGTTTTAAAATAGTCTACTGAAATGAAGCGATTTCTGGCATATTTTGTTTATAAATTCAAGTATGAATCACAGCATCTGACGACTTATGAGAATTAAAGAAATAACATAACTGTATCCTACATCGAGCCAAATTTATTTCGCTTCTGTCTTCAGCTATTTCTGTCACACCTCCTTCTTGATAAGAGACTATGAAGGCTGAGTAAAGAACACGGATAGATTCTTGGGTTGCACTGGATTGGCAAGGCCATGCGCTCCTCTCAAGGGGCCACAGTAAGTTCCACAAAACTCAGGTGGGACCAGAGAGACCACTTGTTGGAACCCACAGCGATTTTTAGCTCTCTACAGGAAACATATTGCATTTTCAGTCTACTAGCGCATGAGGATTAAGATTGGCAGATGCTTTCTCTTCAAATATTATGGATAGTTTATTACTAAATAGATGTCCTGCAATATGTTTACACTAGGCACAAAGAGAGATTAAGATGCATTTATTCACTATGGCGGTTCTTGCCAGCCGGCTGGATTTGAAGCAAAAGCGAGAAGTGAATGTTTGTGTGAGGGACAGAAACAAGGTTGGTTTCCCTTTTCTATGTGGTCAGTTTAAATGTGCCTATGAATGGGATGGGATAAAATTCTATGAGACCGTGCAGGACACGGTACCCTTCTTTGTGCATGCCTTTAGTAGGGACTGCCTTTGTTACATATCTAGCTTGCTATAATCCATATTTGACCTTTTAAACGCCTCCTAATCAAAATCCTGAAAGCAACCCACCATATCACTATGTTCGCCTCAGTGAGTACTGTCAACATTTGATTCTCTGAAATCTGAAGAGTGTGTCTTTCACTAAGCACGAACCTCAGAACACTATCAACTCGGTTTAAAAGACACTCACTTCTTAGTTGTCGCTTTCATCAGATTTTCAAAGTGCATGAGGCGCTGGGAAACGTGCACTGCTGAGGACAGGATGGCCGGCAGGTTCTTCAGGGGTGCTCTGGAAGGCACCTCCTCGCCTCTTTCCTGCAGTCTTTCCAGGACAGCTGTTGCCACTTTACAGCAGGCCTCCACCAGGTTCCCTGTAATTTCCTGACGAGAATCATCTCTGCACGCCAGAGCCAGTGGAAGCATTGTATCAAGCTTTTCCATGATGTCAGAACAAAACTAGAGAGAAATAAATGTGCCGCTGACTTACTCGTATTCTGACAGCGCCGTGTAATTTATGTACAGTGGAGCCAAATTCTTAAATAATAAACTTGGCATCAAACATAAATATAATGATGCAGCTCTGTAACAATCAATTTCTCAGTTGTAGAAAGTTTCATGTCAAATGAGGAAATACCAAAATGATGTCTCCCTATATATAACCTTCAGACCTTATGCTCACCAGACAGACATTATGAAAAACTCATGAGGCAGTTTTAAATGACAATACCTTTATGTGCAGTTAATAGAACTTAATATGTATTCTTTTTTTTTGGTTTTGGTTTTTCGAGACGGGGTCTCCCTGTGTAGCCTTGGCTGCCCTGGGCTTGCTTTTGTAGACCAGGCTGGCCTCGAACTCACATGATCCGCCTGCCTCTGCCTCCCAAGTGCTGGGATTAAAGGCATGCGCCACCATTCCCGGCTTCTAATATGTATTCTTGATATTAATTTCACATTTCTTTTGAACGTCCTCTAATTTTTCTACTAAATTCCCACATGTTAACATATTTCACCAAACAGTACACAGAGTATCAGTTTGTCTTAAATAATCCAGAAGCAACAGGAACCATCTCATGTAGTCTCTTCTTAGGAGTGAGGAGACAGCATATTTCAGAAGCATTGTATCTGCTTTCACTCTTAATTGACATTGGTCTCTTTGGGAGGGCTGAAGGCACAGCCTGCTGGTAGCCAACACAGCTCCCCAGGGACTGTTCTGGAGCCTTGGGGTGACGGAAGGAGCATGAGGTAGGTGCTCTTCAGAACACCCACTGGTGACAGCTGTGTTTACAGTGGGTTTATGCTGTACAGCATCTATATGATCTGCTTTACATCTCCTTGGCAAGTTCTGGTAACTTTCAAAACAAGGCTATTCATGGAGGCAGACAGATTTCCTATGTCCACAGCAGCACAAAATGGTATCCCCTTTTACCTCTTAGGCTTTTCCTCAAGTCACTCCAACTTTGCAAGCATTTTCTACTCACTGAGAGCCTGCTCCAGGTTACCTCAGAAGAATGGGACAATGTTAGCAAAGAGGCACGTGTCCATTGTGGCAGTTCTGACCTGCAGACACCACTAATAAGGTGCCGGGTACCTTGTACTGTCCGAGCAACTCCACTGGTCGACCTAATAAACCGCTTGAGTTCGCAAAAAGAAAGAAAACAAGTAAAAGTAAACACCTCACAAGCTGGCAGCAATTTGAAGCAACCTCGCCTGATACTTGCCTTGGCGACTTTCTTTGGTTGTTCCTCCTGGGAAAATATTTGACCTTCTCGCCAAACCTGTGGGACATTTACAAGGTTCATCGTGTAGCTCGCAGCTGAGGTCCTTTCAGTTTGTTCCTGATGGAGAACGTCTGTGGAAAAACCTTCAATGGCTGATGATATGCAGTGTGCCATGGCAAGAGAGACTTCTTTAAATGCACTTCTCCAGCCAAACTCTGGTAAAGTAGCCTGAAACATACATGTACATAAAATTATATTCACTTTCACTTACAAACAACATTTCGATTGTTATAGATATAAGATTATTACTTTCGTTCAACATGTCGAATACAGGTACTCTTTGCTAGACTCTAAAAGCCACTCTAAAAGCCTGGACAATATTAGCTTGTGAATGAAGCAATATACAAAAACATGTACATTCTTTACACACAGCAATGTATTGACATTTCTCTTTAACTCCTCAGTGGATTTAATCAAAAACTCTTTTCAAAATTTAATCTTTTAAGTATAGTTCAATAAAACTATCTTTAATGAGAGCCGAACGCCACAGTTACAAGCTATCACATAAAACAACCTTTAAATTCAATACATTTCATAAACTCGAAATTAGATTTTTATAGTCTTTTTACAGTTTATTGTTAACAAGAATTGCAACATAAGTTAGCAATTAATATTCAATCTTTGATTTCTCTTTTAAGGTCAGGATTACAGACAAGTTAACAGGAAAATAGCAATAAAATAAACTTCTCCAAGAAAACATACATTGCACCTTTCTGGGTTTTAACTTGTTTAGAATTTTATTTAGTCTCTCCATCCACAAAGTGGTTTATAGCCCACATCCATATCCAGCTGCTTCAGGTCGCTTCTTTTCTTCTTTTTACTTTATTTTATATTTTGAGGTTTTATCCAATATAGTTTAACATACTCTTTCCTCCCTTGATTCCTCCCATATCTCCCACTTGTCTACCCACTGAAGTTCACATTGCTTCTCTCTCTTAAAAAAAAAAAATTGAGTGTTATAATCTTGATGTCCTAATTTGCTTCCATCACCGATGATGAAACATCATGACCAAATGCAGCCTAAGGCTTATTTGACTTACACACATACAAATCACAGCTCACCACTGAGGAAAGTCTAAGCAAGAACATGAGCAGAGACCACGAAGATGTGTCATTCCCTGACTTGCTCTCCTTAGCTTGCCCAGCTTACACACACACACACACACACACACACACACACACACACACACACACACACACACACACACACACACACATAACCTAGGTCCAGAGGTAGCACTGCCCACAGTGGAATCAGCTCCCATATCAATCATCTGCAAGAAAATGCCTCCGACACCCACCTACAGGTCAGTCTGACGAGTGCAACCTTCAATTAAACTTCCCTCCTCCCAGAACACTTAGCTGTGTCAAGTTGACAAAAACCAACTGGCATACATGGTCTAAATTTGTTTTAACTCTTAATCTCATATGGAAATATATCTGTCACTGTAGATGTCTTCAAAATTCCCTAATGTTCTTTAAATTACTAAAACAACAAGTAGTAAAGAGACCAAATCTACGCCTAGAAATCAAGCTGTTTTCGCATACCTAGTTTGTAGTAACATGTCACCTACTCTAACTGCAGAAGCCTATGGTCTTGGTGCTAGAGAAATGCTCAGCCTTTGAGAGTACTTACTGCACTTGCTGAGGACGAGAGTTCAGTTCCAAGCACCCACAGCGAGGGGCTCACAACCTCTTTTAACCCCAGTTCCAGTGATCCAGTGCCTTGCTTTCTGCCCTTCTCTGGCCCTGACACATCTGCACATAACACTCCCCTACCCACATACACACATATTAAAACTAATAAAAAATTTTAGGTAGATCCTGAGCTGGAAATGGCGGTACACCTGTAATCGCAGCACTCAGGGAGTCAGAGGCAGGTGGATCTCTGTGAATTTGAGGCCAGCCTGGTCTACAAAGCAAGTCCAGGACAGCCAGGACTACACAGAGAAACCCTGTCTTAGAAAAAGAAAAAGTAAGCCGGGAGTGGTGGCGCATGCCTTTAATCCCAGCACTCGGGAGGCAGAGGCAGGTGGATCGCTGTGAGTTCGAGGCCAGCCTGGTCTACAAAGCGAGTCCAGGACAGCCAAGGCTACACAGAGAAACCCTGTCTCAAAAAACCAAAAAAAAAAAAAAAAAAAAAAAAAACCAAAAAAAAAAACCAAAAAAAAAAACCAAACCAAAACAAAACAAAAAACAAAGTAGATACTGGGTGCTATATCCCTGGTTGAAAATTTTGCTTTTCTTGATATGAAAGTTTTTTGCTAGGAACTTGAACTGAACTGGATAGTTTTTGAGTTTCCTTTCTGTCTAAGATTGCTGAGATCAGGACTTGTGAGATGGCTCAGTAGGGTAAAACATACATACATGCACTTGCTATGCGAACTTGATGACCTCCGTTCAATGTCCAAACCCCACGGTAGAAGGAACAAGCAGACCCCTGAACAGTGTACTCTGACCTCCACTGGTGTGTTCTGGCGTGGATGCATCTTTACTTACATGCACACACACACACACACACACACACACACACACACACACACACACACTAACGAATCGGAATAACTCCATGGATTACTGAAACTAAAATCATTTTCCTAATTTATCATATGTCTATCCAATTCAACCTCATTTTAACACATTTTGTACAACTATAGAAAACAATGAAGATGGTTTCTATACAGCTCATGAGTCCGCAACTAGGTAGTTGAAATAACAGCTCTCATTTTACTGTAGTTAAAATGTAACTAAACTTTCCTGTCTACATTTTATTTGGTCCTTTGGCAACATAGAGCAGAAACCCATCTCTCAATTATATTTGAGTACAATTAATCAATAATTTAATCTCTTTGCTTCTAAGTGAGGGTCAGAGGACTACTTTCAGGCATGTGGCCTTTCCTTCCACCTGAGATGTGGGCATTAAACTTACATCATCAGAGATGGAAAAATTACAGCCTGTGACATAACAGTAACTCTTGGGGACACATTTATGGTACAAATGTTAAAGGAAACTACCTCCATAAAAATGAAAAGAAACAAACAAGAGCCCTAGTTTATTTTCTTGCTCATTTCTCTATTGGAGCACAAATATTCATTAAAATCACTCACTGAAGGAATGTGTTTGACAAAAATTGCCACTGCCTGCTGTGGCTGTAGTCAGCATCTTTATCCCCGTCTACCCTTTTCTCAGCATCTGCATAGGGATCCTCTTTTCCTGTGACAACTGACATGTGACTGCAATATAGTCCCCTATATGAATTCCCCTTCCAAATATGAGAACAAAGATATAAATCACCGTTCCTACAAAGAAAACTGAAAACCTCGATGTACTGAAACCATCTTCTAGAAGTCTATTTGTTTTCAGGAAAGATTGCTTAGTTTTTCTCTTCCCATCTGATAGTTGGCATCACACACATTCCAGGTAAAATAAAGAGCATTTGTTAGTTAATCCAACAAAACAAAAAGGAACTGAGTGGCTTTCTCTTCGGTGCACAACAGTGAGGAATTACCGAATTTCATCTGCTGTTACATAATGCTTCACTCACACTGAGTTTGATTTTGTTGTTGTTGAAACTTTCTAGGGGAACTGTTACAAACTACACATGTGTTGATCTTTTAAAATGTTTACACCGTGTATTAACCAGAATTAACTGATAAAGCAGAAACCACCCAAGGAGTTAAAAAAAAATGAGTGTTATGGTTTGAATGGGTAATGTCCTTCTACAGCAGAGGTTCTCAATCTGTGGACCGCTACCCCTTTGTGGTCACATGTCAGCTATTTACAGTGCAACTCATAACAGTAGCAAAATTACAGTTATGAAGTAGAAACAAGATAATTTCATGGTTGGGGGTCACCACAACATGAGGAACTCTGTTAAGAGGGGTCACATTAGGAAGGTGGAGAAACACTGCCTCGTTGGCTCATGCTTGCACACTTGCTCACACTGCCTCGTTGGCTCATGCTTGCACACTTGCTCGCAGGTGGACCTGCTCGGGAAGGATGCTGAAATGTTATAAAACAGAGCGTAGTGAGAGGAAGTAGTTCACTAAGGATATATCCTTGGGTTGTACTAATTTTGGATGCTTCCTGCCCAATCTCTGCTTCCTGTTTGCCACACTGATGTGACCTCAGGCTCCTGCTGACAAGGACTGCGCTGCTTCTACTGCCATAGTTCCTCTACCCCCATGATGACATGAACTCTGAAACTGTAAAACAAATATGTTCTTCTTCCATTAAGTTCCTTCCGTCAGGTCTTTTGTACAGTGATGCAGAAGGAACCAACGGTAAAACCGGATGATGGGAGACTGGGAAGCGCTTCACAAGCTGTGAATCACAGCACAACAGCAAATCAGCATCACCTCTGGGAATGGAAAAGCAAAGTAAAGCAAAGACACTGTGCTTTTGGGAGACCAAGACTGCCAGCAGAAGCCAAGGCAAGGGACGGCTGCCGAGGAGGACTGAAAGCACGTACAGAATGTGGCATGGCCAGAGCACATCACGGGGAGTCACGGCCCTGCCATAGGCTCACAGAGGTGGGGGACAGGAAATGCCAATTTTTCTCTCAAATGTTTGTACTCCAATGTTTTATTGATATCTTTAATTATACAGACAACACCACAATTCAGAAAGCAAGAAAGCCTGGTAGATATGATTATTACTTTTCAAAAAATTATCTATAGTCCACATTCTCAAAATGCAGACCCTGAGTCATGACAGGGGCAAAAATTTCTTGACTTTTGTTTTTATACCATTCCATGAACCTGGCTGTCTAAGCAAAAATGACCCAGCTTTATTTTTGTAAAAAAAAAAAAAAACATGTTTAGGGGGCTGGAGAGATCGGTCAATGGTTAAGCGCACTGACTGCTCTTCCCAGCACCCACACGGCAGCTCACAACTGTCTGTAACTCCAAGGTCTTACACGCTCACACAGTCATACACGCAGGCAAAACACCAATGTACATAACATAAAAATGAAACATTTTTAACCCGTGTATTACTTGCGCACACTAGTGGGTTTGTTGTGAGCCTCTCGGACTTATCCAGTCCTTCAGTCATATTCACCCCCCTCATTCTCTCTCCCGTCCCCCACCTCACTAGCTGGTCCTCCTTCACGAAGACTGCCTTCTGCTTACAAGTCCTGTCTAAGCTGGAATCCACACTGTGAGAGAAAACACCTATTTCTCTTTCTCAGTCTTGCTTATTCGTTTAATATGATAATCTCTAGTCCCATACAAATAGTTTACAAAGACGAGGTCAAAAGGACATGTCCTTTCAGCCTATTCATATTCTTAAAGTTTAACAACTACGTACCTATAATGTGTACACACAATCTGTTCTTTATGAATGATTGTATACATAATACATTGTTTCCATCCATTCATCCATCCACTGGCTGACAAATGCCCAGTGTGCTTCCATAACACGCCAATTGTTACGAGTAAGTAGCTATCTCTCGTGTGTGGTGACTTAGATTCCTCCTTGTATATACCCAGAAGTGGCACAGGAAGGCCATGTGGCTAGGTCTACCTTTTAACTTTTCGGAGGCAGCTCCATGCTGACCAACTAACAGTCACACCAATAGCGTATAAGGATTATTTTCCCAACATCCTTATCAGCATCTATTGTTTAGTCACCTGATCATAATGCTTCTGGAGTTTTGTGAAAAACATCAGAGGAAATTTCAATCAAGATTATTTTTTTGAAGTATTTATTGCAAAGAATGACGGACACGGTGCGATGTACAGCTGAAACCCAGTATCACACATTCTAGGAAAAGCAGGATGATGTTGGCAGTCCTTCCCACGAACCATCTCAGCTAAATCCTGGTGGCCAGCTCCACACGCACCTGCCTCGAAAAGGCCATTTTCCAGGTGGGGCTGGAGGGAGGGGCTGTTCCACTGACATTGTTTGCCCCTGCCCTCAGCCCTTATACCTCTGACTCCAACACTTCCTGTCTTCTCTGGGCACAGAGGAAAAAGGCTTTGGTGGTCTTCACCTCAAGCGGCATCGAGCTATTAATCACAGCTGCTGTGGCTCACAAGTGTGTCCAGATAACATGATAAACATCACTCAACTTCTGAAAGACATGGGGGCAAAAGCAGCAGACCCCATATCTGGAAGGCAGTTGTATGGTCCTCTAGCTCCAAGTCCAGAAGAGTCCTGCCCCAGCCCCACCCAGATAGTAGTTTGTCCACATCCGCTGAGGAGAGACCCTGGCTGGGGATAATAGCACCAACTTCTCAGGGGCAGGTGGCACCTGCAAGCTACACAGCACAGGGCTTGCAGGGCTAGCGAAGGTGGACTGCTCTGCCACATTTCGGCCTGGAAAGGTTCTTGCATGCAGGGCCTGGCTTCCTCATGGCCACTCTGTGGACACTAAAGTACCAGGTACTGTTCCAGAAAGGTCCTTGGCCAGCATCACAACCTGCTCATCACCCTGCCTGTCAGCTGAAACATGGTGCCTGAATTTGCTATCTGGACCTGCAAGAACTCAGGGCAAGAGGGGCCCCCGTGTCATAAGGTGATCTTCACTAGGGCTTAATTTGTACTTAAATCAAAGCTAGAGTGGGGCCAGGGACTCCTGCCACGCTGGTGCTGCCTCTGTGTTTTGTCCTCCACTTTCTCAGGCCTATAGGTGGAGGCCAACAAACAAGAGAACAGTTTGACAAGACCACCAGTTTTGATCCCTTTATGACAGCGGCATGTCTCCATTACCAGTGTACAGTCCTGTGTGGACAGTGACAGCGACAACCAGGGATGGGAGACCAGCTTCCATAAACACTTTGGTGTGTGTACCAAGAAGGTACTTTACGAAGCTGCCCTGCCTTACATGGTCCCCTGTGAGAGAATTTAGGACAAGGCAGCCTGGGCCATGGCTGTTCTGTTCCATATTTCAGTGTACAGCTTGGTAGACATTATGAAGGGCGACCCATATGCTGCCTCCCCCACTTACTCAGTGTCATACACCAAAGAGAATGTATTGTTCTCATGAGTGCCCACAACTGTGGACACTCCTCTGTTCCACTCTTCTGTTCCAGGCAGGAAAGGAAGGGCTCCCCACTTCACCACTTGAGTCCCATGAAGATCTAGCCTCTGGCTTCAAGAGTGGCTACAGAGAAGACAGTAGAGCTCGCAGGGGTTGCCTGGCCCATTTCAGACAGCTGGGCCACAGTGGGGGTGTCCTAGTGAGACTTTTTGTCTCAGTGTCACATTGACAGTTGCAAACGTCATGCAGCAGCCAGCTTAGTAAGTGCACTGCTTGAGAGCTGTAGCCTAGGAGCCGCAGCAGGACACGTAGGCCAGGAGTCTCCACATCAGGTCAGCAGCCACACCCAACCCTGTCCCTGGCCATCAGCAAGGAGGCAGGTGGGCTGGGTAGACGGGCTGAGGGCTGCCAGCCATTGTGGGAAGAAGCCATGCCAAATTCTGCCATGTCAGAAATCCTGTGCTTAGGCTGTATGCTGTGACCTTCGAGTTGCTGACCTTTGCCTCACGAGGTCTTGTGTTCCAGGCTATCCTTGGACTACTTACCTCTGAAAGTAGGAAAGTCCCAACTTGGAACGACCCAGAGGATCTAGGAAGTTCTTACAGGGAACTACTCAGAGAACTAGGAAGTTCTACAGGGAGCGATTTAGGCTATTGTATTCTTGCCCAAGGGGCTATGGTGAGTGAGATTAGAATAGATCCTATTGACCTTGCTCTATATATATTCCTGCTAGTTGGCAATAAAGTGAATCTTGATCAGAAATGTCCTGACTTGATTCGTTATTTCTCGTGTCTCTGTATCCTACTTTCAATCCCCACTCGCTCTTTCAGGTGAACCCTGATTCGATTTTTCCAATGGGCCGAGACCTGACAAGCCATCCACGGCTTCAGGCGTGTCCCCGCATGGTGACATCATCAGCTCTGCAAACACCAAGAAAGCCTGTTGTGACCCCTCCACAGAGGTCAGGGTAGACACAGGTCTTGGATGAGACATGGTCATTGGTGAGCAGGGACTGTGACAAGAGCTTCTTCTGAAGGTCAGGATATGTCTACACTCTGAAGCCTTTCTTGGTGCGTGTTCACTGCTGCCACATTCAGGAATATGGACTCCACTTTACAAACAATAAGCCACAGGTGGGAGCTTCAGGGCTGTGTGCAAGGGACCTTTGAGGTAGGGCAGCTCTTCAGCTGCCTGGTCAAGGAAGTAGGCCAGGAGGCAGCATGTCAGGTCCTGGTGGCAAATGACCAGCTCTTTCTCCCGTCTCTGCATTTCCATGGTGACAGGCTCCAGTCACTGTACCAGGTCTTCATAGGAATCGCCTTCAGGTACCAGTACTGGAACTTGTCCTGATCCCTCAGGGCAAACTTCAGTGGACAGTGACTCTGGATTTCATTGTAGGCCATTTCCTCACAGATGCCCGCGTCAATCTCCTTGAGATTGCTTCCACTGCTCATAAGTCACCCTCAGCGCTCCCAAAGTCTGAGTGGTCCTTTTCATCTGGCTTGTCCAGACCTACAGATGTTTTGGTCAAAACATTGATCTTTTGGTCTTTCATTTTATTTATCTTTTATTGGAGGGAATAAGGGAGTTGGAGGAATAAATCTTGGGGAAGTGGGTATGGTTTTTAGGGAGAGTGCACAACAGCTGCCACTGCTGAGGCTGTCCAGGATGCTCAGCAGTCCAGCCCTGGAGGATGGCTCACCCTCCCCATGCCCGCAGAGGTAGATGGAGCGGGGTGTCACATGGATGTTCATGAGTAAATAAATGATGTGACTCTGCATGGGGTTCACCATGTAGCTCTGGCCCACATTCAATGTCCATGATCCTGATGTAGGACAAATTCCCCACCCAGGTCTTTATCCAAAGACTCATATGAGTTTTCATAGCATCCACTGTGCCTCATGACATCCTCAGTGGCCTCACTGCTGTCCTGGTGACATAGTCAGGGCTGCCCCACTTTACTTGCACGGCGTTGGCAGCTATGACCTGAGGGTCCACAGATAGATTCTACAGAGAAGGTCGTACAGCCGTTCTGCTCCCCAAAGTTAAATATCATTGCTCTCTGTGGTATTAGTTGCATGAAAACACGCCAAAATGTCCTCCCTTCTCACTGAGAAACTTCCAGATGTCAGAGAGGGCTGCCAGCACATACTGCTTCCTGATTTTCAGGGCTCCTTCACTGTCTGGGAGAAAAAACTCTAAAGATATGTATGTCTTGACCATGTCGCGGTGGTACTGACTGACATAGAATTCCTGAGCATGTAGACCAATCCACTTGAGGTACAGGGTCAGCTTCTTAGAAATGTAGGACTTGTCTGTGGCTGGCAGGCCCACTGTGACAGTGAATGTGGGACAGTTGGTCATGCACACACCACACTGGCTATTGTGCAGAGAGGGTTGCCCATTGCTGTCTGGCACCTAGATCTTCTTCAGGGGATTGTGAGTCAGTTCGCGTGAGGATGCCATCCCTGGACCGGGACCAATCTGACTGGGCTGCTTCTCACCCCCAATCAGGATTATTTTGAAGCAAAAGGAAAACACGGATGTTTTGGCTCATAATAGACTCACAGAAATGTGATTATATGTAAATATAATCATATGTGCTGTATGTAAATAAGAAGTCTCACCTCTTTTACTGGTAAGAGTGGCTCTAGAGGAATAATGATTTCATTTGCCGTATGTTTCTTTACCATGACGTCCCTATCAGATTTCTCCAATACTCCTAAGGAAAGAAAAGAAAACAAATACAGAAGCATTAACTTTATTATTTATTTATTTTTAATATATTTTATTAATTTATTCATATTACATCTCAATGGTTATCCCATCCCTTGTATCCTCCCATTTCTCCCTCCCTCCCATTTCCCCCTTACTCCTCTCCCCTATGACTGTGACTGAGGGGAATTTCCTCCCCCTGTATATGTTCATAGGGTATCAAGTCTCTTCTTGGTAGCCTGCTGTCCTTCCTCTGAGTGCCACCAGGTCTCCCCCTCCAGGGGACATGGTGAAATATGGGGGACCAGAGTTCCTGTGAAAGTCAGACCCCACTCTCCACTCAACTGTGGAGAATGTCCTGTCCATTGCCTACATCTGGGTAGGGGTTCGAAGTTTACTGCATATATTGTTCTTGGCTGGGAAGCATTAATTTTAAAAGAACCAACAACAGGGGTTGGAGAGATTGCTAAGTCATTAAAGGCACTTAATGCTCTTCCAGAAGACCCAGGTTCTGTCCTCAGTACCTACTGCAGGCAGTTCAAAACTGCCTGTACTTCCAGTTCCCGGGATGCTGATGCCCTCTTCTGGTCTTTGCACTGCATGCCTCACAGGCACTGCAGGCATGGGATGCACATACATATATTTGGCACATATACATATATATTAAACAAATAAATTTCTTTAAAACACATTGCAGATGTGATTGAAATATTAATTATACAGAAAAGCATATACATAGTAGATATATAGTCAAAACATATGCATATATGGACACATAGGGAATATAATCATTAATATGTACACTGGTGGCAATATTATAATTATGCAGGCATATACGAGATACAGACTCCTTTAAATATACAACTTAATGAAATTTGGATACTAATTATATTCATATATGGTATACATGCACATATAATCTACAAAAATAAAGATAGTTTGTCAATTTTAATTCACATAGACAATGCAGGATGACTGATGAGTAGAAAATAAACACTAACTCTCTTGTTAATATCGAAATTAAATTCCGTCTGGTCTGGTGGTGCAGGCAGAAAGCAGTTCATGAGTCTGAGAACTATGTATCTGGGGCTGCACAGAAGTTATATTCTATGGACTGCACTCAGAACTGGTCAGGATGGCATAAAATGCTAGCATTTTCTTAAAAGAAGTAACAAGATGGGGGGAGGAGCAGCTCAATTGACAAAGAATGGGGACCTCACTGAGATCCCCACCACCCATTTACAACCAAGGGCCTATAATTCCAGCACTGGGAGGCAGACAGAGGATCCTGAAGGTTTTCTAGCCAAATAGTGTAGGTGAATTATAAAGTTCCAGTTTTAGTGACTGTCTCAAAAATTGTCTGGTGGGCCCGCAAGATGGCTCAGCAAGTAAAGGCACCAGCCTGACGGCCTAAGTCTGATCCCCATGACCTACATCACAGAGAGAATGAGCGCCTACTAATTGTCACTGATCTCCACACACGTGGTGTGGCATGCACATGCCCGGACACAGAGACACACAAATGTAACACAAAGACAACAGTTAAATAAGTCGGTGCCAGCTTGGGTCTGCTTCTGCCCTCGGGGTGTCCAGACACCGCTGCATGCAGAGCTGGAAGAAATGAAGCTTACCTTGGCTGGTGGGTTGACAGGAATTCAGTCAGTGAGAAGTGTGGGAGAAATAGCCTCTTCTCATATGGTTTTCAGTGGAACTGCTCACTTTTATTTTATTCATCTCTTTTATTGGAGGGGACAAGGGAGTTGGAGGAATAAATCTTGGGGAAGTGGGTAGGGTTTTTAGGGAGAGTGCACAACAGCTGCCACTGCTGAGGTGCTGGCAAAGCTTCATTTGCATGGAGAGGAATTCCAGGTGCTCCTTGCATACATCCTCATAAGGAAATATGGAGTTTTAACGTGAAACCTGGCCACTAGGTCACATGAATACTTCAAGGGTGGCAGAGGTGGGCTCTCAAGACTATGCGCACCAAGACATGCATGCCCAGAAAAGGGAGGGAGCGAACCTTACTCCTGCTGATATCAAAATAAGACTTTTGGGCTTTTGACATGTCTAGACCTCACTGTTGCCTTGGGCCAGTTCTCCCAGTCCTACAGCTTACCTGCCCCAAAGGTTGGAGAAAAATTGAGAAAAGACCCAATGTTGACCTGTACCCTCTACCTGCACATAAGAATATGTGCGTGTGTCTGCACACATGTACATATATACAAACACAAACACATATACCATCATGAAAGAACAAAATAACATAGATAAATAGCAGTGTATCTGGAGAAAAAGTATGCTCTTTGTAATTATTAACAATGGTCAATTTGAAAAATGCAAACACTGAGATACCCATGACACAATCACTAACTCTTATAATGGAATTATTTTTGCAATGTTAAATTTTCCAATGAAGGAACTCATTCTTTCCCATGGTGGGAGACGAAACCTTCGAAATGAAGTAAATAAATATAAGAAGAAATCTTTCCACTTTGTCATCAAAATTGCATTAATCATCGTTTGATTAAATGAATCATTTACCTTTTTGTGGCTCGGACTTAGTATAAAATGATAAATTACATCTTATAATGCCACTTTTCTTTTACTAGCCTATAAGGAATTTTAACAATTAGCTTCTCTATAGTCTCTAAACAAACCACATTGGTGATTTTTAGTAGAGATCTGAGCAATGAATTTACTTAGTAGAAGAGTGGTGTTTTCCTTCTGAATGTGATTCTATTATTTTAATTATGAGTACTTTCTAAAGAATAGAGTTCCCAGAGAGAAATATATTTTGTTCTGATGAAAAAGTTATCTTCAATACCTGTGTACCCTGAGTCTAAAGGAATGAGTATTTAGGTAGCAATACCTCCATTTCTGCTTTGATAAGTGTCCCCCAAGTGACCAGCAAGTTGAAGCCATGGTCCCTAGCTTCTGGAGCTATTGATAAGTGTGGATCAGCTAACAGATGAGTCCTACGAAATCAGGCCACTGAGGCCTTACCCTTGAAAGCCAGTGGCTCTCTCCAGGAACTTCAAGGACTCTTAACTACTGAGCGATCTCTCCAGCTGCCAGTTCTCCTATGCTGAACAACTTGCAGTGACAGTGTATATTTCTCACAACTTATGAACCAACACTAAAACATTATCTATGTTCACAGTTTTCCTAGTGATTTAATCGATTACATGAATTAATCCTAAGGACACTATCAAGTAGTACATGATGTCATATCAAGTGAGTAATGTGCTATATAGAATAGTTTCACTGTTCTAAAAGCTCCCTGTATAACTTAAGCGCCAATCCTCTTCCCCTTTCTGGCAGTGTAGATCATTTCAATGCTTGTTTTTCTTTAACACCACATAGGTGGAATTACACAGTACATAGCCAACTTAGATTGCCTTCTTTTACTTAGCAATGAGCATCCTTGGTTCCTCTGTATCATTTTATGACTTTATAATCTTATCTTTACTGATGAATAATACTCTATTGTATTGATATACCACAGATTATTTACCAACTCATCTACTGAAGAACATCTTAGTTCTTCTAAACTCTGGCAATTACGAAAGAGCTGCTATAAACATTCATAGGCACATGTTTGTATGGACATAAGTTTTTGACTCATTTGGATAAATACCTGGAAATGCAATTGCTAGATCATATGGTAAGACTATGTTTAGCTTTGTAAGACAGTGCCAAACTGACTAGTAAAGATGCTGTCTCATTTCACATTCCTAATAGCAAAGAATGGAGTTACTTTCATGCTACACACTTGACAGAAAGTGGTGGTGTTAGCGTTTCTGGATTTTTGCCATCTTATTAGGTATACAGTAATATCTTGTCTTAATTTACATTTCCAAGGTGACTCTGTTTTTTTTTTTTTGTATCTTTTCATTGGCTTAGTCATCATCTTTGGGGACATGTCTATTCAGCTATTTTTTATATCTTAAAATCAGCTTGCATGGTGTCTTGTTCAAGTTTAAAGGTTCTTTGTATATTTGGATAGGAATCCATTATCTAACATGTATTTTGCAATTCTTATTTTTAGTTTGTAGCTTTTCATCTTCTTTGTGAACATGCCTATTTACTTAATAATTCCACATAAGAAACTTACTTTCCAATGATGTAGTGCAAATAGAAGAGAAAATCCACCCAAAAAAGTTACCATAACATCATTGTAACAAATGAAGCAGAGAACACCTAGATGTTCATCAATGAATGCCTGATTAAATTATGCATAGTAATGTAAAACTCTTAGCAAGTATAGCAAACATGAATATGATTAGCATATAAATTTCATCAAGTTGTATATTTATATGTGCTCTATATTTTGTATATGCCTGCCTAATCGTAATACTGGCATCAATCTACATCTTACTGAATATATTCCTTATGTAGTCATACAGTTATATGTTTATGTATAGGCATCTACTGTGTGTGCAGGTTTTCTACACACTTAGTTTTAACCTGCTTCAACCTGCATATGTCAACTATATCTAGAATGGCTGACTTTTTTTTTCTTAAGATTTATTCTTTTGATGTGTATGTGTGTTCCAGAGTGAATGTACGTCTATCACGTGCACGCAGGGCCTGCCAAAGCCAGCAGAGGGCACTGGATTCCCTGGATCTGGAGTTACAAGCCATCTTGAGCTGTGCAAAATCAGTGCTGGGAGCTGACCGGAGGTCTCCTGGGAGAGCAGGGAGTGCTCTTAGCAATTGAGCCTCCTGTCTAGTCCGAGTGGGTTCTTTTAGAATTAATGATTATGAATTTGTTTCATTCTCTTTGCTCAGAAAATGTTGGTACATTTTCCTAAATTGTTAATAAACAGATCCTTTGTGTAGGACGATAATAGCTTGTTATTTTAATATAGGAACATGTGTGGATGGATCTGTTGCCAGAAAGTAGACATGTAGAAAAAAGATGTGAATTCATTTTGATTATATGTCCTTTGGTTTGCTCAGAAGCATTATGGTACGCATATAGTACTATTCAAAACCAATTTTTCTGAATACTCTACAGAACCTCATAAAGCTAGGTGATTTTAAAGAGGTATTGACCCTGCAATAATAACAGTATCGTGAAGTATAATCTGTGCAGATCTGTTTCTGGAAGTAATGATCTGCCATTATTGAGCTGCAGTTTAAGACTTAGGGGAAGCTGAGTACCTTATATTTAACATATACTCCTGCATACATTCTACTTATGCAAAAAAAAAAAAAGAAAGAAAGAAAGAAAGAAAGAAAGAAAGAAAGAAGTGCTCAGAGATAGAAACCATCTGCTTATCTTCAAGACAAAAAATAAAATGTTCCTCAGCCTTTTCTTGCTGGTGCAGAACTCTAGAGTGAGCAACTTTCAAGTACTTATATTAATTTTTAAAATATGCTACCCCCCCAACACACAATTAAAATACTTTGAAGAAGCTTGGCTTTAAGTGAAAAAGTAAAAGGGTCATTTTTAGACAGAATTAATAACATAGCACATACACTATTAAAATAGCTCATGAATACAACATTGTTAACTTTTTTTTTTTTTTTTGGTAATTCAACTGGTCAATTTCAAAACTTGGCAAAATATAATTCTATGAGCCCTTTGAACAACTGGGAAATTATTATACATACTTAAAATATATTAAAAACGCTGAGCACACTTCATTGTCTACTTTTGGCTCACCACTTGAAAACAGTTATTTGCATGAAATCAACAGTGGCCTCTCCAAGCTTATGCCTAGATTAAGAACCTCAGAAGAGCACAGAGGGTCACAAGAGTGCCAGCTGCTCAACAGCTTCCCCTCCAGAGTTCCCAGTGGCTCATTTTACGCCTCTGGCTAGTGTGCACACTGCCGCTCTGCTTTCTTTCACAGGGACTGGAGGTTGGCAGTACTTCCCTGTGACATCCACTTTCACACCCAAATTGGTCTTCATAGGTTCCCATTGTGTGCACTTCAAAGCAACGCGCCTTGTTGGCAGCTCTAAGTGGGAAGTGCAAGTCTTTCTTTTCTTCACTGCTCTTTTCTGGCTCACACGCAACCTCCCACCAAAAGCCGAATCTGTAGAAGAGACTACATCCAAGAGATAATACCATAACAAAGTATGAAGAGAAGCCCAGGTGGCCACCTTGCAAATTTCCAATGTGGAAGCCTTCGACCTCTCTGCCCAAGAAACAGCTAAAGTCCTAGAGTAATGAGCTTTAGAAACCCTAGGAGCCTCTTTACCTTAACTACATACGCCTCCCTAATACAATCCCTTAACCATCTAGCTAAGGAACTCTTAGAAGCCATTTGACCCCTCTTAAGACCCCCTAAGAGTACAAACAATCTTTCAGAAGATCTGAAATCTTTGATTCTTCTGAGACAAACCCTAAGTGTTCTTCTCACAGCCAATTGAAGCAGCCATTGCGCTTTGTCGTTGCTGGGGCTAAAGAGAAATGAGGACCAAGAAGCCTCCTGGTTTAGATAAATCTCAGATGCCACCTTTGGAAAAATTGAGGAACTGCCCCGACAACTACTTAATTCCAAAGGACATCAGAAATATGCCCCCCCTAAATCTAACCTAAGACAAATCCGTAAAATACCGTCACATAACAGAGGTACAGTACAACTGTACCAATGTACAGTCAAATAATGTCCTATCACTTTCAAAATGATCAAGACAGAAACCCATTAAATCTGAATAAATGAAAACAAATAAATCGAGCCAATAAATTTTTAATTCTCATAAAAGATTTCTCTGTCTACAAAATCTCTTGTTCACATTCAGATTACTAAAAGAACTGCCAGTTTGGCTAAGTCTATAATAGTAAATGCTAAAATAGAAAGTAAAATTACCTTTATTATTATTTTTTTGGTATGTGACGTTAAACCCCTGGATATTTTTACAAATCTGGACAATGGGGGAAAAACTACTTTCTTCAGACTGTTTGCATTACATAGTCATACAAGAGCACTTTTTCCAAGCTCACAAAATATGCTCCAATGAAAAGAAATACCCAGGAAACCGCACGTTTGTTCTCTTTTCCCTTCATCATCTCCCAAGAAGAGTTGCTAGCAAACCATGTACAACTAGGTACTCATTGTTTTCTATAAGCACTCAGCTTAGGGGGTCTTCCCCCCTCCCTGATTTGAGAAGCCAATGGTTTTGATAAGAACTGATGTACATTGACTCACTCAAAGAAACATGGTTCTTATTTTTTTCCTGACAACTTCTTTTAAGATCATTCCTTTTTTTTTTCCTTTATTAATTTATTCTTGTTACATCTCAATGGTTATCCCCTCCCTTGTATCCTCCCATTCTTCCCTCCCTCCCATTTTCCCCTTACTCCCCTCCCCTATGACTGTTCCTGAGGGGGATTACCTCCCCCTCTATATGTTCATAGGGTATCAAGTCTCCTCTTGGTAACCTGCTGTCCTTCCTCTGAGTGCCATCAGGTCTCCCCCTCCAGGGGACATGGTCAAAGGTGAGGCACCAGAGTATGTGAGAAAGTAATATCCCACTCTCCACTCTACTGTGGAGAGTGTTCCGTCCATTGGCTAGATCTGGGTAGGGGTTTAATTACAGCCATTTATATAGAGTTGCTTAAGATCCAATCAATCTTGGTTTTCTTTTTTTTGTTTGTTTGTTTTTTGTTTTTTCGAGACAGGGTTTCTCTGTGTAGCCTTGGCTGTCCTGGACTCACTTTGTAGACCAGGCTGGCCTTGAACTCACAGCAATCCGCCCGCCTCTGCCTCTTGAGTGCTGGGATTAAAGGCGTGCGCCACCAAGCCCGGCTAATCTTGGTTTTTTTATGCAAAACAAAAGCAAGACTCATGAGAATCACAGGGGCCAGAGAGATGGCTTGGAGGTAAGGGTGCCTGCTGCCAGGCCTGACAACCTGAGTTCAATTCCTGGAACCCACAAGGTGGAAAGAGAGAAGCAATTCCTGAAAATTGTTTATCTACCTCCATATGTACACACACACACACACACACACACACACACACACACACACACACACATGCAATAAACTTCTAGTTCTAGCAAATATTGTTAGCTGTAATTTGATGCAGGAAAAGAGAGGGTGAGATCATAGATACCATGGAAAACTTAGATTATTGTTTAATAACATTTCTAGGCCATCAATATGAAGGGAAATTAGAATGAATTAGAGAAGTTTTAATACATTACCCTCACTCACTCATTCAACACACCTGTCCTAAATATACTATGAAGGCAGATATTATTTTAAGTGTGTGTTTAAAAACACTGTGTAACAGATTGATATGATTCTACAGATAGATAAGGTGAAATGGTTAGATAACGTCTTCAAAAACCTCAGAGACCTACAGAATACGGCACTTAAAGATGTTTTTATAATTTTAAGGATCCTTTGATAATACGTAGGTCAACTCCTGGCAATACCCAGCCCACCTCAGAGAAACTGATGAGCATCAAAGAACCTCCTCATGGAGATGGCTTCAAATGTGGTAAACCAGCTGCTAGGCAAAATGTCGTTTATGCTACAGACAGAATTCTGCCTAAAAGTGGGCAAGCTTGGACGCAGGAAAAGTAGATGGCCAAACTCTGCCAAGACAGGGTAAGCAAGTCCTCAATAGTTCCTGCTTCACAAATATGTCTGTTAGATATATTGGGCCAGAAGACTGAAGATGATGCTCCAGTGTTATAGAGAGTTTTTGGGTGACTGTCAAGGCAACAAACTGTCTCTGTTATTTTATTTTGGAAGCTGCTAACTTACACTTCCTGTTTATTCAGACAATTCAATTTATTCCTTCTCAAGTCTCTAATGGGGTTGAAGACCAGATAGTTTAGTTTTACATTTAAGCTTAGTTATTTAGTGGCTAAGATGTTTTTAGGTCTAGACAGATGTTTTAAGTTGGTAAAGATGAGATATGATAGATATTGATTCACATTCAGAATTTTAGACGCACCAAGATAGGAAAGATGTTTCCCTCAAGGCTGCCAAATACAAATAGCCAAAACACTAAGAATGTAACATATAATTTCTGATTGTTTTATGGTTCTTCTTGTTGTATGCAGTTTATTGTATATATATAAATAATATAATTGTATATGCAAAAATAGTAAAAAATAAAAAATAAATTGAAAAGAAAAAGAAAATCCTCAGCTAGTTAACCCCTGCTTCCCTCAATTTGTTTTGACAATGCATCCATTTCCTCAGCACTCCATACAGTAATATGTGAAAGAGAACTTTGGACATCATTATGAACAAAAAGAAAACCCTTTCAAATATACATATGGGCACAAAGACTATACCTTGACCACTATCTTTGAATGCTATTTTTATTGTCAGAAGCATTACTAGAAACTACATGGTAGAATGTTCTTCAAAAAGATTCTGTTCTGACTAACTTAGAACAATATATTATACAATTACAATTAGTATTTTTAATAACCCACATTTATTGATTTGTGATTATATCCCTTAAATATTTTATGTATCACCTAGTATGCCAAGTCATTTACTTTTCACAGCTCCATTTTAAATATTAGAATTTGAAGTCTCTGGCCCTAAACAAAGAGAAAACCAGGGTAATGCTCTAAGACTGCTCAAGGATGAGAGAACTGTGGCCTCAGGAGACTGGAAACGCAGCTGGGAAAGGCCATCTGGCCACTAGCGACAAGAGCATAGGTGCTACACCACCCACTCTGTTTAGTCATTGCCCAGGCCAGGCTGTAGTTCTTTGTGGGCAGATGTAATGATAAGACTGTAGTCAAGGGCAATGATTCAAAACAAGTTTAGTATGGTTTTGCCCATTAGAATTAAGGACTCTCAAAGTGCAAAAATATAAAAAACCCTACCCAAACTGTGTGCCATGTTGAACATTAATCTAAACAAATTCACCGTGTACTTCTTTCACTAAAGGTAGAGATTCAAAGTGGCAGGGATCAGTCAGAGAAAGATTGTCCATGCACAACTGAGGAGACAGTACGGTACCTGGAGAATTCCTGGGCGTCTTGAGCAATAACAACATTTCTTCGAAGAGTGCCTGAACGTCGTTCTCCAGTTTCACAAGGGATTCTGTTAGCTGTGATAAGAACTGGAGTTCTTCTAAGGACAGAGAAGGGTGTCTTTCCGTCTGTGCGCATGCAGGGCTGACTGGGAAGAGAAGAGGGACATTTTATTGACATCTTTGGAAAGTGTTAGGACAATCCATTTTATCTTAAGCACCATAAAATTGACAAGAAATATATAAAAATCTCCTAGGAGAATCATTTCTTCCAAGAAGCTAGAGATAAATATCGTCTTTGATGCAATTATGACCAATAATTAGCTTGACACACAGTTATAAGCAAGAACTAATATCTTATATAATTGTAATTTTTTCAGTCTAGCATACTTCGGCTCTGATCATGAGAAAACACCAGACAAACTCAAATTAAAGGACGTTGTACAAAATAGGATGTCGGTACTTTTTTAAAAGAAAAAAAAAAGGTCTCAGAAATAAAGCAGTGTAGAAGACTCCAAAAACACATAATAACGGAAGCCATTTTTGATCAACACTTTATTGTAAGGAGGGGCATCAATCGGAGAAATTGAGGGAAATGTTAACAGTATCCATAACCAAATGATCTATCACATGCTTCTTAATTTCTTGGTTTAAATATTGAACTGTGGTGATGACAGAGACACTTTTTATTTGAGGCAATAAATGCTAGAGCATATAAGTATAAATATCTGCCACGTAGTCTTAATTTAAAAAAAACAGTTTTGAGGAAAGAATCAGAAAGAGGGAATGGAGAGAGGCAAAGAGTTAAGGGAAGGCTCACAAAATGTAGACGTTTGACAAAATAATGATACTTGTACATTCGAGAACTCCAGATATGAAGAAAATTGGGAATTTTCCCTGGTATTAAGCTTCCTTTCAAATTCCAAAGTTTAAAATATAAAATCATAACATCTAAAGAGCACCCCAAACTGTTCTGTATGTTATTCCTGTATCAATAAAAAGACTAAATCAATGTGCCAAGGGGCATAAACTATATAATAACTACATAATCCATGAAGCCATGTTTAAAACTCACTCCTGTCTGGATAATTGTGGTATATGTTTTATGCATGGAGATATAGCGTAAACAAAGATTGGTGCTTTTCCTCATAATTGTACTACTAGTCAAATTGCACTGCCATTTAATTACAATAGAAAACAGGAGGAGACATCTAGGAGTAGAGAGTTCCTTAATAGGCACCTTTAATTTCAATTTTTTGGCTTTTATTTTAGAAATATATCACAAGATGGTATGTCTGACTATATGTTCAAGGATTCACAGAACCTTTCTTTTGTTTCCATTTCTTAAAGTGTATTTCGAAGGATTACTTGTAAGTATCTAATTCGTCCTGCTCGCGACAATAAGCACAGAGATGCTAGCGGAAAACACGCAGCGCGCCAGTCAAAAGCTGGAGTGACGATTCCATGTGAACAGATCCCCTTGCTCGCGTGGGCTTAGGTGGAGGCTTCAGAAGCATGGGGCTGTGCGGGGAAAAGCTAAGGCGCTGACATCAAACTTAAACCCACACAGCACAGTCTCTCAGTGAGGTCCAACCAAAACTACCATTTCATCCTTGCAGCAGGTAATCTGAGAAAGCTACTACCAACCCCATTGTGGGCATGAGTCCTATTCCTACAAAGCAGAAAACATCTACAAGTGCCTACACAAACTCTGTATCCATCCCCACCTCAGACAAAGTCCACATATTAAAAAAAAAAAAAAACATCTCTAAGGAGCTCACCACCTACCTAGGACTGTACTAGACTGACGTACAAATACATATAATGTATACAAGCAACGTATGTAACAAAAGTTCCCCACCCAAAAACCAGCTATATTACCAAAAGGGAAAAGGAAAACAAACATAGCATATCCTGTACAGTAGCTAACCAGTTCTTTATCAGCCTGTGTTGATGTGTGTATATATGCATGTTTATACATTCATATGTCCACGGAAACTAGAGGTCAGCATTGGGCATCCTGAGGAAGCTACTTACTTTGTTTAGTAATAAACGTCTCTCAGTGGGACCTGGGCCTCTCAGATTCGCCTTGGCTGCCCAGCTATGCTAAACATCACCAAAACTTTCTTTTAAGCTTTACTTACACAAATAAGGGGCTAGTAACCTTTTAAAGACCTAAGTTCCATTGGACCTCACAACTTGCAAATTCTTCAAGATTCCTTTACAATTTTTCATTAGGCCAGACTACTCAGTATGTGATTTAGAACTAAACATAATTAGAAGCCTTTATCTGGGTCAAATATAAGTTTGAGGTATCAAACATTTAAAGAACAGCAAAGAAGCATCTTAGGAAATGTCTTCCCGAGTTGAAACACTGTAAGTTAATTGTCACTTGTCTAAAATCATGTAGGGCTTATTGCTTCTCCATGAGGAGGATTTACTGTAGCTATGCAGCAATGTTAAAGGCAAGTCTGTTGTAATTCAGTGGCTCTTTATAACTTATTAAAGAAGGCCAAATACTATGTATGACCTAATTCTAATCATTTTTGTCCCAAAGAAGCAATGATTACTGAGGAGACTCATTAATTAGTAGTACTTTATTTCCTTTCATTCTTAGACCAGAATTCTCCCAAGGGGCATTGTGAGGCTTCTTAATTTATGGGGAAAATAATTCTGTGATAAATTCATTTTGTAACAGGCCAATTAAAACAAAATTAAGCACAAAAGGATGGAACTGCATTTCCCCAAACTGACTTACTTTCTCCACACTATCTCACAGGACCAGTGTTCTAATCAGCATGCTTTACCACAGGAATCCGCTCCTGCGCCTGCTAGACTCCCCCACTGACCAGGGCAGGAAGGCTGTCTCCAAGCAGAACGTCCTCTGATTCTGTTCCTCATTACTCTCTTCCTCTCTTCTTTCAGTGCTATTCGTTTGTCTGCAAATCGCCTGTTCAGAAAACTTCATCTGCATACAATGAGTTGTCATCCTTTCCAAACCAAGCCAATTTAGCATTTATTAAATTATTGGCTTGTTTAATTTTTTACAATTATAATGAAATAGTCTTGCTTTCAATGAAACTTACATACACATGTTTATACACAGGGAACTACATTGCATCTACCCTGCCAACCATTACTTTTTGAAGTAATCATTTTGTTTATATGACATACTATGGAGAAACAGCATTAATTCTAGCTAAATATCAATATTAGAAGGGAAAATAAAATTTTCATATAGAACAAGACTTTATCATCCATGAGCAGTGATTGCAAATGATAGTAAAGGGTTGGGTGGCTATTTCTTCCCATTTTAATAATTTCTTTCCTAAACTACAGTATGAAATCCTGTAATTTTTATTTGTTTTTTAAACTTATATTATTTACTTCCATGATAAAGTAAAAACTTTTCAAATCTGAAAGTTTCGCATGCTTTTTTTGGCCAAGGAACACCAGCCAACTTACCAATAAGTCTATTCAGTTTTGAGATTTTCAGGAAAATAGCCGGTGGGGCACACTTCTGTGACAATGAGTATTCATGCCTACTGTGTGGCTTTCTCTTCCAATGGTACACCTTTCACTGTGAGTGTCTATGGCTGATTTTGATAATATCCTTTCCCTCTTGTAAACTGTTGCTCTTAATATCACCATGGCATTTTTTAAAGAGTCACTTTGAAAATAAGTGAATTTATCCTAAATCCTCTTAAAATTCTCTTGTGGAAAAAAATGTCCACAAAATCAGTTTGATGCCTAAAGAAAATATCTAAGGACCATTTATGGCTCTGAAAGGAAAAAAATAGTCTAGGACCCTACTGAGCATGTGCAAAATGCAGAGGCGAACACTTAGTACTGCAGATAACTAGGATAAGTGTGTACAATCACAATAATAACAATGAGTTTAAAAAATTAATAATAAAGGACTTATCACTTGCTGGGTTAGACGTTACAAGCCTATATGAATTCCTGACCTCTGCAGACATTGGCAAAGGAGTGTAAATTCAAGTTCAAGGTCAGACTGGCCCTGTGTCAGAACCAACAAACAGAAGGCCTGGTGTTGGAATTCTATTCTTTAGGTATCAACACACCTAGATTATGATCTTAGAAAGTCAGGTGAAAAGGTGATATTGTGCAAAAACTCAGATAACGTTTAATAAAATTCCACGTTATCCATGCTCAAGTTTTTCAAATGAATTTTTTAGGCTAGGATACAAAGCAGCAGGTTTCATCGTGGCATCTCGTTTGTTCCTCTCACCCACTGTGGCCATTTATTCGGGAGCAGTGTGGAAGAGGGTGGCTGAGAACGGAGAACACACACGAACACACACACACACACACACACACACACACACACACACACACACACACACACACACCCCACATCCTACGGAAATGTCACAAAGAAATCCATTCTTTTCCCTTTTATGCTGACTTAAAACTTATTGTTAAAGTTATGTCTTTATTATTTCTGAAAAAAAAATATGGTGCAAGCGGAGGAAACTTTGGAAGGACCATCTCATGCCATTGCCATGAACACAGGAAAAAATTCTGTTAGAAAATAGTGTATGCTTATTTTTTACGAGTATGTATGTGTGTGAATGCATATGTGTGTTTGCATGATTAAGTGTTTGTGGGAGTGAGTGTGTGTGCATGTTCACTAGTGTGCATAAATGCAGAGGCCAGAGTGAAATCAGCCTCAGCAATGCTGTTTGCCTCCTTAGAGAGAGTCATAGTGCTGTGGACTTCCTGAGTAGGCCAGGCTTGCTGGCCAATAGCAGCACTCATCAACCCCGCCCACATCTTCCTATTTCTGCCTCCCAGAGTGCGCCTGTGAACTTGTGCTGTCACACTCAGCTTCAGTTCTGAGGGAACCTGAGTGGTCATGCTTGTGAGACAGAAACTGCACAGATTAAGCTTTCTCTCTAACTCTTAGCAGAAGTTCCTCAGAGACCTCCTCAGGCCTCAGGAATTATTTCCCTGAGGCCAGAAACTGCCCGGTGTTTTCATTTATGTTTCAGGGACCAACACAATCACTTATACAAAAGTAGAGACTGAAAAGACATTTCTAAAAACAACAACAAAAATAAGAATGAAATCTCATGGGTCCTGGTGGCCACCATTTGGTCCCTGCCCCTTGGCAGGATGGCCTTGGGGGCACACAGAGGAAGGGATGCAGGCTATCCTGATCAGACCTGATAAGCTGTGGCCAGACAGTGGGGGATGAGAGGCCCCCTGTCAGAGGTCCAGGCAAGGGGAATAGGGCAGAAGGTAGAGGGAGGGTGGGAAGGGGAAGATAAAAGCAAGGGGATAACAATTGGAATGTAATGTAAATAAATTATAATAAATAGAAAATTTTGAAAGAAAAAATCTCACAGGTCCTAAATATAGCTGTATTTTCAAACAATATTTAAGATTGTAAATTTTAAAAAATGATGGTACACTATGAAATACTACAGTATCTGCCGGACAAAACTATCCAAACACCAACCTCTAAAAAGGAAATATGAAGACTAGCCCTATAGTTTATTCTAAAATATAATTTTGCATGTTTAAAATATTTAATTATTCCTTACAGAACATTAACTGATTACTTAAAACATACACAAGGAATTCTAGAATTATTGCCCTACAATTAAATGTGTATATGTATACACATGTATAAAGTACATGTTTATGTAAATATATCTATGGATATATAGTCATAGGGAATATGGACTATAGGCTACATATTTAAAAGCATTTTTGCTTACTGTCTGATAGAAAAAATATTAATCCTATTGTCTTCTATGAAAATGTAGGACACTGGAATCAATCTAGAGAAATATTAGGGGCCCTCACACTGACTTGCAACAAGCAGCCATTGGAAAAAAATATCAAACTCCAGCTAAATCAGATGAAACCATAGAAATACAGGTAGTGGCTGAAAGCACATATTATTTTCCAAAAACCATTAGCAACAGAATTCTTGTTAATAATAGCATTAAGATACTGGAGAAAAATGAGAAGCTGCAAAATCAGATAATCTGAGGCTGGTGGATCAGTATAATAGGATGAAAGGCGCACATTTCAGTTTTCCCAAGAACGAACATTAGCCACCCTGTTACAGACTGTAAATGGATCAATTTTCAGTGAGGAGGAATTCTCCGTCCACCAGACAAGTGATGTAAAAAGAGGTGACACACAAATGCTATTGAAAGCCTTATTACTCTGGATGATACTCATTACATAATCCAAGTGGAATATATTTGTTCCAGTAAAGAAAACTTTTAAACAGTATTATGATGTGAACTTGGCAGAGACTGCACAGGGACAGGGAGTGAGCAGTTCTTTCCCCTGTACACCTGAGTTACCTCCTGAGAACAGGTGGGACTTGGAGCCCGGTAGGTGGGCCCCAAGGATCACAGGGCCTCCTTCAAGGCTGGCTTCCTTGGTGACACAGCAGGGGGAAAGCAGAACGTTTTGTCATGCAAGTAGCTGGAAATATCACCAAGGACTTGTATGCAGTCCTTTTCACACATGCAAACAAGAATGTTCCCCCTCTCTGGCTTCCCTTCAAGTTTTATTACAAGAACCACTGTTAGTTCTAGAATGACTCCCTTATTTTTTGGACCAGAAGACACACTCCCTCCCCCCCCCCACGCCAACTATGAAAGGGGAAATTAGGGTGCATCTTATGGTCCAATTGCTGTTTTTACTGTTTTTCTGGTTTTACTGCTCTAAAAACTAGGTGTGTCTTATGGTACTTGAAGGAAGGACATGGAAAAACCTACTTCTGTGACATAAGGAATCTGAATCAAAGCCAGGCACTACCTGCTGATAACTGTGGGACACTGGAAGGCTTTGCAGTCCATTTGTCGCTCAGTAGCTCATGGGGTTTAACTGAGGATCACACTAGAAGAGCCCCTGGAGGCAGGAACTGACATACACTTTTGATATCATTGGCACCTCCTGTGAAAAGCCTACCCCCGACACCGAGGTAGATGGCTCAGGTGCGCCATACCTGGGTTTCACCTCACACACTTCCATTTAAATAGTTACCATTTCACAGAGTACTTACTGTACATTCTACAGCTATTTCTTCCAGGTTTAAATTACATATGAACAGAGATCTTTTGTCTCCACCACTACATTCCTAGTACCCATCACAGTGCCTTCAAAAAAAGAATGAGTTCCAAATGACACGAGTGATTTTTCAAAGACAAAATGAATTACTTTTAAGCCATTTAAGGATGTTTAAAATGCCGTAAGGAATCCTTATTTTATATTTACCTAAAACTACATATAGTATATTGTACGTGTGTACCTTTTGTTGTTGTTTGGTTTGTTGATTTTTTTTTTTTAAACCATGTCTCACTACATAGCTTTGGCTGTCCTGAAACTTAAGATGTAGACCAGTTTGGTCTCAAACTCACTGAGATCAACCTGCCTATGCTGGGGCTGACAATGCTCCCTCTGACAGCCACAAGTTATCTGACTTATCTCCAGTAAGAGGCAAGGAAAGCCTTTGCAATTGTTGGTTACGTGAATACAATAGACTCCCCCAAAATACAGGCTATTGCAGTTGCTCTTTGTTGCCTCCCAGAGGTTAAAGATAAATCCCTACAGCTGAAGACACCCTGTCCGTTGGCCATAGAACTCTGAGGATTCAAACTGTATCTAGCCTCTTCCCTAGCCCTAGATCCCTAGGTCTACCTGTCATTGTAAGAGAAGATGCTGTGCAAGGTGCCAAGAGAAAGAAACCATCAACAGTGTAATGCTTATGAATCCCAGCAATGTCCAACATGGCAAGATATTTCTGAATCTTCAGTAATGGCCCTCATATGCTGGCAATAACCAACAACTCTATAACTGGAAATAAAGACCACTCATAAGGAGGGAAATCATGCTGGTACTGGAAACCTAGCCAACTACCCAGAGCAGTGAAGTGGTGAATTTGAGAAGCAAACTTTCTATGGCCACTTTTTATTTTATTTTATTTTTTTATTAATTTATTCATATTACATCTCAGTTGTTAGCCCATCCCTTGTATCCTCCCATTCCTCCCTTCCTCCCACTTCCCCCCTACTCCCCTCCCCTCCCCTATGTCTGTGTCTGAGGGGGACCTCCTCCCCCTGTATATGCTCATAGGGTATCAAGTCTCTCCTTGGTGACCTATTATCCTTCCTCTGAGTGCCACCAGGCGTTTCCATCCAAGGGACATGGTCAAATATGGTGCACCAGAGTTTGTGTGAAAGTCAGATCTCCTTCTCCACTCAACAGTGGAGAACGTCCTGTCCATCGGCTAGTCTGGGTAGGGGTTCGAGGTTTACTGCCTATATTTTCCTTTATGGCCACTTTTTAAAAGGAGCATAATTCCTAACTGCTTTCTAAATACTTATCCTAACAAACACAGTGTAGCCTTCACACCTCATCAAAGAAGCTTCTCTTTGCAGAAGATATAGACAACTGCATAAAACCAAAACTGGCCAAAATGCAGACAATAACTGCTTAGTCACAGTGGATATATCTACACCACAACTCCTGCACTCAGAGCTCAGGGAACATCACTAAAGAGCTGGTTGTAAGAGCCAGAGGACCAGGAAGTCTACTGTGAGAGTGTGTCTCCTAGAAATGGCACAGAAGGTACAGCTATGATACCCTCAAGAGCACGGTTGCTTAACAAGAGCTGAACATGACACCGCCAACAGGCATGCTATCACAGAAGAGGAAACTCTTACAGGGCTCTACCCCAGACAAATAAGCAACACCTAACAACAGCTAGGGGTGGCAAAGGGGAGGAAGAGTTAGTCTTTCCCAGAGAGGTATCCCTTAATTGATCATCTGACACCAAGTGATCAGCTTTAAAATCACAAACATGTAAGCAAGACTAAATGGATTCAGGAGGTTGTATTTGTTTACTCTTGTGTGTGTGTGTGTGTGTGTGTGTGTGTGTGTGTGTGTATGTGTGTGTGTGTGCATGTGTGTATGTGCGTGTGTATCAAATATAAAATAAAAGAGGCCATGAATTTGACAGAGAGTAAGTGGGGAAGGGACATGGAAGAGACCGAAGAAAGGAGAGGAAAGAGGTAAATTTTTAAGGAAATTATATTAAAAAAATTTTTAGGTTAAAGAAATTTGGCTTTTCAATCATTATAATTATGCCCCTTAATAAGATACTAAGGTTTTATTAATATGAATTTGTATAAACATCACCTTTAATGTGCATATTTTATTCATATGTCTATATAGTAATTTTTATATTAATTGCTATGCACCAATCTCATATCAACTTGTTTCATATAATTCTCATGTAGGAATTTTAGTAGTAAAGATATGAGAAAAATAATCACAGATAGCACATTATATTTCACTATACATATCTAAGCATTTTTATTTAATTTATTGTTATTGTCCTGAAGGAAAGTATCCGCAACACTGAGCAACGGTGCTGTCCCCAGTCCTTCATTTGCAGCAGATCTACTGTACATGATTGTGTGTGCCCATCATCTTCTTGGACTCCAACACAAGCTGTGCGTCTACGTCTATGGAAACAATGCTAAACAGACAATTCTAAGAAATGCCAAAATGTGCTATTGGTCATTTGATTTTGGCTTCCTGACTTGATCGGTTGGAGTTTTTCAGAAGTTCCCACTATGGAGACTCGGCAATCACTACCACTCTCTACTTCTCTTTGCAAGACTAAATCCAGCTCAGCTTTTACCTGATGCCTCCTTGTTGCTGTTCTCAAGTCATAGAATTAAGTGTCTTAGTGCATTTAATTAAGTAGAATGCTCTCAATAGACTGCTACAGTGGGCTCTGGGTAGGGAATGCACAAAGACATAACAACTAACAAACTAATCCTTGTAGGAACTTAGGTAAACACACTGGTAGGACAAGGTGGCAGGCGATCTCACAGTAATACAAATGAAGAGCTCTATTAGGAAAGGGTGAGGTGTTAATCTAGATCAAATCTGTACTTTCTTTTATATTTACTCAATGTGTTGTTTGTATGTGGGGTGTGTGTGTGTGTGTGTGTGTGTGTTTGTGTGTGTGTGCTGTACACTTGTACGTGCTGTGTGCATGCCTGAGAGTGCGTGTGTACTTGACATTGATGTTGGGTGCCCTCCCTTATCCCTGTCCACCTTGGTCCTTGAGGCGGGGTCCCTCACTGAAACTGCGGCTCATTGATGGGCTAGGACACTTGCCCGTGATCTCTGGGTTTCCACCTCCTTAGCCATGGGGTTACAGCCATAAGCTATCCCATGTGGCTTTTTCGTGGGGGCCCTGGGAATTCACAATGAGGTCCTCATGACTGATCGGTAGAGCACTTCACTAGAACCATCCCACTTGTCCCCTTATCTTTGCCTTCATGTTTTCTTTCTTGATGGTTTCAGGCAAAGACAGGTATTTCACTACGTTTTGTAGCCATCACCCAAACAAGCAGATGTGTGGACAGAAAGAATCCCAGTGTCTGGGATAAATCGTTCCACTCTGAGCCTCCGCTTGACAAAGAGGTTCTCTACCCCCAAAGAATGACCACACGGCAAATAGCATTTTGGTTCACATGCCAAGGAAACCTAACAAAGGGTCGAGATAGAATCATCTGAAGCCATTCTTGTGTGCCAGGGAGAAAACCTGAAGAGAAACGGCTTCTATTATTACCCTTTTATGGCTCTCAGGTGACACTGGCTCCATGGGCTGTTACCTAAACTTAGGGCTTAATGATAACAATTCTCTCACACTCCGCCCTGTCTTCTCTGGCAGAAAATGTTGGCGTTACCTTAGCCAGAGATCAGACTTCTTGCTATTTGACCAGGCATGATACTCTTCCCTTTTCTGTATTCTATCTTTCTTGTTTGCTTTGTTTCTTCTGACCAAGAGCAGGAGCAAGAATATCTGGTTTTTAGTGTGAGCACTGTTCCTGACGGAGCTAATCAAAGGATGGTCGCATCAGTGCAACCAAAGTACACAGCTCTAGCCTGTACACTTTTTCAATAGTTTCTTATCTGACTTTTGTTTTAAAGAAGTTTAACTCCCAGATGACCCTTTCAAAGAACATCTTAATAAAAAAGACATCTCTAGCATATTGAAGTGGGTTTTAAATTTTAAGTACTGCATACTAATGGTACATTATTAATGAAATATCTTCCTAATATCGCTTTCTCAATCTCAAGTTTTGCTAGAGTTCAGTTAATTACACCTCTTATCCTATGTGCTACTTTCTCTTATTATGAATAAAATTTAACCTATAGAAAAAACTTAAACTATGTTAAAAATTCATTTTAACCATAGCCTCAGGTTGCATTTGAGAGGTGATACTTCATTTTTAAGGGACTATGCCATGGCAGAGAAGTTACAAGATTGGCTCTTAATATAGCATGTTAAAATTAAGTTTAAACACTCAGTGTGGGAATAAAAATAATGCCAACATCAAAAAGATGGATTTAGGGTAAGGGAACCTGAATATGGCCTGATATATTTTCTAACGGAAATGTAAGCTTTCAAAAGAGATAGAACATTTCCCTATTTTATATTAAAAGCTGAAGAATAAAATTGTCTCTGTGCTTCTTTTGGCTAGGAGGACATTATCATGGCTGTGAGTGCATGCTAAAATTACTCTGAAAAGAGTACCCACCTGGAAAGATGCCCTCATGAGCTTGTTATTGCGTCAGAGCATGACACAGGCCTTGGAGGGAGGAAAAACATTTCCCAGGTGTGATGACACTTTAAGTTTTATAGTTTAATTGTACTCCTACAGCTGCCTTCCTCTCCCAGACAATTCTTAGGCGACCATAAACATTCCAATTTCAAATGTGACTTTGGAGCTTCCTGGGGCAGATGCCATCATTTACACTGTCCTGCTTGAAAAGTCTATGATGCACAGAGCACACCTTCCTGTGGGCTTCACAGGTTAATTTAACCAAGATTTGACTTGTGTCTGCAATGTTTGCCACAAGTCACCATAGGACATGCCTCATGTGTGACAGAGATGCAAAGTAAGATCCACAAGCAGGAAGGGCTGACTGCCTTGTACCATGCCTCAGACTACATGCACTCCAGCCTGTGATAATCTGGCCCATATCCCAGGTTGTGATATCCTGTGCATTAACTGTCTCTCTCTCTCTCTCTCTCTCTCTCTCTATGAATGGATGAGATGAAAACATACATAAGAGGAGGAATATTTCAAAACATATGAAAAAACAAAACAAAATTCACCTTTCAGTGTGCTTCAAGCTTCCCTGGAACACAGGACACTGATGGAGTTATCACTCTGCCTACTGAACCTCAGTGGCAAATAGAGTAGTTGAAATAGAAACTTAAAGCCAGCAAAGCCTAAAGCATGTGCTTTCAATGGCCACAGGAACTGTATGTTCATCTTTGTATTCGGGAAATAAGAAGAATGCAAAACTAATCACAGATAGTTGTCACTCAATGTGCAAATATATGGCTAAAAAGGAGAGACTAAATGGTAGACAAAAGAGGAATCCATAAAACTCCTCAACGCAGGCTATATAGCAAAAACAATATACAGTGTTCTTTCTTGCCTTCAAAACATACTGTTATGAGACAATGAGGAAGAACTTAAACACAAGAGCAATCGCTGGTCACTGACTAACAATGTGAATAATACAATCTTTGAGTTAACTCCACAGTGCCAGATTTCAAGTGAAAGGCAGAGCACGAGGAGCAGAAGTTGACTTCTGTGAATGTTTTAAATCTATAAGATCTATTTTAGGGAAATATGAGCAATATTTGGTCATCAATCAGTGCAAGTGTACACATTATCATTTATACAAAAGCCTTTCTTAAAATACCAAGATCTAATAATACTAATAAAAGAAAATTATAGGATAATTACTATGTGTCGAGTATTGGTACAAGCACCCCCACACGTTTAAGCCTGTTTCCCAGCTCTGCGAGGGAAGTGCTAATCTTAGCACATTTGTCTGAGGCACAAATAGATCAGATAAGCTGTGTAAGTTCCATGGGTCCCAGCCAGGACTTGAAGGAATGCAGATGGGCCCCTCACTCCATGGTTCAATCATATGTGACCTCCTATGCATCAGAACCAGTTGGCGAGCCGTCTAACAGGAACACTGCCTTGCCATTCCCAGAGCTTGTGGGTTCTCTAGGGGTGATGCAGCCGAGATGGAAACCACACGTGCTCTAAAGCCTGTGACAATAGCACTGTTGGTAATGTGTCAAACACTTGCTTTCAAGGCTACTTTTCATCGTCCCTTAGCTACATATCATATTTTGTTTTGCCTGTTACTCTCTGAACTGAGGTGCTAAGGAAGCTCCTTGGGCATGAAGAGTAAGTGGCCAGGGGGAAATGCAGGCCAAGGAGTGGAGACGCTCTGGGAACAACGTGACTACAGAGTGTGTAGGAAACAGGATCTTCATGTATAGAAATCTGATACGAATATCCGGAAGAATGAATTCATGATTTAAATGCTCAGTCATTTTCTTAATACGTCTACTATGTTTTATTTTTGGATGTGACTTTTAATCAGTTAATTCTCATCCACATAGATATTATTTTTTTACCCAGTTTCACACAACGTTTATGCCTGTTTGTCATACTTTGCCTACCCAGTACCCATATCTGTAATTATTCTCGTATAATATTTTCCCATAATACATTTGCCAAGGTCATGTAAATTCTGAGATAACAAATTATAGGTAGTATTTAATAGGTTCAAAGCTCATTTGAAATTTTAAAATGATAATACTGAAATACAAATGTTAATGTGTTTAGGTTTCTCACCTGTAGGTGTAAGTAAAATCATAATTAAAATATAAAGACAAAAAAAAAAAAAGAAATAAAAGAAAGAAACAGGATCTTCCCATTGATGTTAAGATTTTGGTCTGAGTGTTTCTAGACTGCCCTCCTGCCCTGCGTTCCTAGTGGATGTAAGGTCTTGCACAACACATTAAGCAATTAATTTAATATGGTCCTATAAGCGTCTTCCCGTCTCTGTGCTGCTCTGTGTGTGCACCCCTGTCCCCACCGAGAGCTGAAAGCACTTAAGATACCTCGCAAAATCAAGTGCCGCACTGATTTCAAATTCAGGGGAAAATTCCTGGGCAAAGGAGTCCAACGTAGTTTTCCCAGATGTAACATTAGTAATTGATCAGCACAGAGCACTTGGACGCATGTGACACGGTGGGACTGAGCCCCAGAATAGGGCTTTAGGTAGAACTCCAAGCACGAATGATAAGAGAACAGAACACAGCGGCTTGAGAAGTAAGGCTTCAGCCTTCCGATTAACCCTCTTTTGCAAACATCCCTGACACTGGGATTAAATTTCAGAGCCTATAGTCCTCTGCACTACAGGAAAGCATCAGGCAGCAAGCAGTGTTCCTTGTCACTGTCTGCTCCCGGAGAGCCCAGGGCCCGCTCACCCTGCAACTAAAGTGGTTTTATTTCATCTTGATCACCCTGGACTGAAGTCAGAAAGGACCCCTACCTGTTGACTTATTTTCTTTCCAGATTTCTCCAACTGCTTGTCTGCATAACTCCTGGTAGCTTTCCATATATTCATATTTTATTTCTTCATTTAGATGGGAGGCAGACGACTTTATTCATTTTGGAACCCCCATTCGTCTTGGCAAAATATTTTTTAAATTGTAGGGACTCAATTAATAAATTGATGAGTTGGCTACCCATGTAGACCATTATACCGCCTGATACTGATTTATTTTAAGAAAATTGTTGAGTTAAAAAACTATTCATTGAATTCCTGGCATGTGTTAGTCAGTGGATTGGTTGCTGGAGAAAATAAATAATACTTGCCCTTGAGGTGTTTAGAGTCCATATGGGGAGACAGACCCCTAATTAGATATTTTAATAGAATATGCTAAAAGCATCAAGAAAGGCATATGGAGATGCTGTGGGAGCAGGGATTAGGAGCTCTGGCTTGGAGAGAGCTTCCTTTAAAAAATGACACATGAGGCATCAAAAAGCATCCCAGGGAATTTGGGCAAGAAGGAGGAGGAAGAAGACAGGAGCTGGTGCCCATAGAGTTGTCCCAGGGCCTTCTATCAGTTCAGATGATGAACATCAGAAGGTCGAGAGAGGAACCAGGGGCTGGAGAGAGCAGAGGCTGGGCCAAGGAAGGCTGGCTCCCCAGCACTGTGTACCTGGGGCTCTGTGGCAACAGTGACAAGCAGCCACAGAAGAGCTTTAAACTGGAGAGTAGAGTGTGCTTGGCAGATGCCTTATACGCAAACAAAACTAAGCGCAGGGAATCCAATTAGAGAGCAAACTGCCATAGCAGCTCGGGTGAGAGATGATAGAGGCCTAAGCTAGGCCTGTCTGGCGCGAGTGAAGTCAAGCGGAGAGTAAGGAAATACTCATGTGGGGATGAAAAGCAGTAATCTTGGTGATTTCTTCGGATCATAAGAAGCTGCAGATGGAAAGATAGGAGGACAGAAGCTGGTGCTGAGTGCTGACCGGGGCCAATAACAAGACTGGGGCAAGGAGCAGGCGCCAGGGGGCTGGTGAGACTCGTGGGTGACCTCGGAGCTTGGAGAGCTCTATGTACCATCCAAAGCAGCACATGCGTGGCGCGCTGATGCTGAGCTAGATGTGGCCAAGAGAGAACTCGGAGGATGTTTAGAATCCTGAGGCAAAGGAATTTCTGCCATTTATTATTTCTAAAAGAAATGGATATTTCATTTCTAGTGTGTATTTTGAAGTTGAAAAACATTAACATAGCATCTCTAGAAATGCGCATTCAGGGCTCTAAAGACAAAATAGGGGACTCTGGCAGTGTAGCTCAGTCGGTAGAGCGTGACTGGCATGTATTGTTCAATCTCTAATACTGCATACAATCAGCTTTGGTAGTCATGCATATGAGCAGGCACTCAGGAGGTAGCGGAAGGAGGATCAGAAGTTCAAGCTGATCAAGGATTAAGAAGCTCCGAGGCTGAGTTTGAGGCCACCCTGGACTACTTAAGACCCTTCCTCAAAGCAAAACAAAAACAAGTAAGAAAGCTCATGGTATAGGTTAGTGGTGGAGCACCTGCCTAGCTTGTGCAAAACCATGGGTTCAGATTGTGAGAGTGGTCAATACGTATTTGAAATAAAAATATATCAAATACTGAGCAGTTTGTTATAGTGGTGTTTGTAAACACATTAACATATGACAGGATGTTACCTTATAACACATTACTTTGGTACACATGAATACAGGTGTATACTTTAAATGAATATAATAACAAAACATGTGCCAGATATTATCTATATTAATATGAAGATATCATGAAGCAGGTTCATTTTCATTTCTATCTTCTAGAGTACACAGAAGGAAAGAAGTCTGTGGAAGTGCTCATCACTGCTAAGAGAAAAAGCTGGTGTGCAAAGCAAAGGGTACGTGGCTCCAAAGCTTCTAGAGACAACAGCATATCATGTGGTTGATGCCCTTCCTCACAATGTCCCTGTCTCCTCAGCTCAGGCCTGTTGTTGAATGTCAGCAATAGCCTTTGCAGTCCAGAAGGAGGCAGGAGAGCACAGCGATTTAGTACCTTAGTTCAAAATCATATTTAATGAACTGATTTAAAAAAAATTCATACATTTGTGGGAAATCCGTGCTTCCCTATGAAGTTTAAAACTCTCTGGATATGTATATACCTTAGAAATATTACTTCAAGGAATAAAACTTTCTATAATACAAGAGACAAAGAGAAGAAACTGGGAAAACACTAATGTTTACCAGTAGACCTAGTTGAATGACTGAATTGTGATACATATATAACTTGAAGCCTGCACAAAATTCATACAGAAGACTCTCAATTGATGAAAAATAGGTATAATATATAGTAAATTACAAAAACAATAGCACAGGAATTTATAGAATGTATGTGATAATAAGTGGGCAAGCACATGCTGTGCTGCTAAGACAGCTAGATAGGGTGCTAGGATTTAGAGGAAAAGACAGCTGGAGAGACAGCTCAGGGGTTAAGAGCACTGGTTACTCTTCCAGGGAACTAGGGGTTTCTAGTCCCAGCACCAACATTAGTGGCTATCAACTGTCTGTAAGTTCAGTCCCAAAGGGTCTAACTTCCTCTTTGGGCATCAGCAGACATCAGGCACAAATATGATACAACATAAACATACATGGATGCAAAATATCCATAAAATATAAAAAATAGTAATAATGTTTACAAATAATTTATGGTGAAAAGATGTATTTTGCTTAAATATAAACACATATGTAAAAGTTGGTAATAGTGGGCATGCACTGCTTTTACAGGGGGAGGTAATCCCCCTCAGGAACAGTCATAGGGGAGGAGAATAAGGGGAAAACGGGAGAGAGGGAAGAATGGGAGGATACAAGGGATGGGATAACCATTGAGATGTAACAAGAATTAATTAATAAAGGAGAAGAAAAAAAAAAAGAAGAGAAATGATTCCAAATCTAGTGAGCCTAACTCTAAAAAGACTAGAGAGTCAAACAAATGTACTATGATATACTTATATTATGGAATATCAGTGTGCTGTTGAAAAGACCCAGTTATACTAACATGGGAGATAATCATGAACTATTAAATGAAAAATGCCAAGTACAGTAAAATATGCCTGGGTTGACATCATGGCACCAGAGTCCATGTCAGAAGTTCCTACTCCCCATATTTGGAAATCAATCTAGTACTTTCTCAGAAACTTGAAAATAGTTCTACCTCAAGACCCAGCTATACCACTCCTGGGCATATACCTGAAAGATGTTCCACCATACAACAAGGACGTTTGTTCAACTACGTTCACAGCAGCTTTATTAGTAATAGCCAGAATCTAGAAACAACCTAGAAGTCCATCAACCTAAGAATGGATAAGGAAACTGTGGTTCATTTATACAGTGGAATACTACTCAGCTATTAAAGACAAGGAACTCATAAAATTTGCAGGCAAATGGATGGAACTAGAAACAATCATCCCAAGTGAGGTAACCCAGACACAGAAAGACATACATGATATATACTCACTTATAAGTAGATATTAGCCCAACATAGATGTCCTTTGAGAGACTCCACCCAGCAGGACTCAGGACAGATGCTGGGACTCACAGCCTGATTCTGGGTGGAACACTGAAAGTGGTATTAAAGAATGGGGAGATAGAAGGACCCAAAAGGTTCAGGAGCCCCACAAGGAGACCATCAAGGCAGGTGGATCTGGGCCCAGGAGGGCCTGAACAAACTGTTGCACCAACCAAAGACAATGTACACAGAGAATCTAGACCCCTGTTCAGCTCTAGCTAATTGACAGCTATTCCTCCATCTTTGTGGTGGGAGCAGGGACTACCTCTGACATGAAGTCTTGTCTAATTTGATCACTTCCCCTTAGGGGGGAGGCCTGGAAGGCACACAGAGGAAGGGGATGCAGGCTATCTGGATGAGATCTGATAGGCTGTGGTCAGAAGGTGGGGGAGGAAAGTCTAAGAGAGGGGAATAGGGTGGAAGAGGGAGGGAGGATGGGAATGAGAAGATATAAGCAAGAAGATAACAGTCATGATGTAATATGAATAAATTACAATAAATAAAAACAAAAAGGAATAAAATTACAAAGGTCTTTGTCATTATTATATGAAAACTGAGAATTTCTAGAATATTAACAAAGTGTTAGAAACAGTGGTAACCCTGGAGATTGAGATTGGCGGGAAGGAAACTTGAAGATGTTCACATTTTCCTTCACGTATATTTCATATTGGTTTTTATAATAAAAAATACATTATTCTAATCCTTTAAAGCAACACAAACAACTCTAAAAATGCAGTTTTACCCATGTGTCTTTACATGCTAAATGGTATAAGGCAACTTTAAGTATATATTTTACTCTTGGCTTTCCTCCTTCTCACGTCCCATAGGATCTGTTTGTAGTCACTCTGCTGAATGAGTAAGCTTCATCTAGCATTTTCTAGAACCATCTAAAGAGCATAAACTTCATCACTTCCTTCCCTTACTAACAAAGAAAACATATTCAAGACATCCAAATGTTTCGACTTCACAAAAGACTCCAGAATTACTACTGAGACATCTTTTGGAAACGGATCCATCTACCCAATGGTTCAATCTGCATTTTCATGAGCATGGGACTAAAGTTTTCCTTGGTGCAGAAAGCCTCTGGAGAGCCACTTCTGCCATACAAGTAAAGGATGCATGTCCTATATCTGACCTACTTCCTGCCTTGGGCACCACTTCATCATCACTCCAGCCTTTGAGTGTCTGTTCATGCCCGAAACACTCTTCCTTCTGTCCAGGAGAAGGAGAAGACCAATTCCGATGGATTCAGAAGGGAAGTCTTGCCGTAGCTTCGGAAGTTTGTTGGTTCCTTGTTAAGAGAAGGGCCCTACTTGGTGTCTTCTAGTCTTTGGCATGTTCTAGGGATCTGCTCAGTTTGCTCAGAGTCAACGTTCTCTACATCCTTTCCATGTGGTGCAGGGGATAGAACCCAGGGCCTTGGGCTTACAAGTTAAGCACTCTACCACTGAGCTACACCACTAGCCTTTTAATCTTTACTTCAACATGGAAGGGAAATAGAAAAGCACCATGGGAGAGTATGCCAACTTTGTATCAAAGAACATAATAATACCTATAACGCAAAGAGACCGGAAAAAGAAAGAGACACTTATATATTGTTCTAAATTGAAGAAAGATACTGGAAGTGTTAGCGGAGCCCTAAAATGTATTTGAGAAGACTGGGTAAAAATCAATGGTAGACTGCAAGTAAAGAATCATTTCTCTTTTTTTATTACTGAAAATAGACGTTTTCCATACATTATATTCTGATTTCGATTTCCCCTCACCCAGCTGTTCCTAGCTCTCCACCCACCCAAATGCACACCCTTTCTTCATTTCCCTCATTAGAAAGCAAACAAGCATCTCCAGTGAGCAAGAGTGGGGGGGTGGTAAATAAGATAAAATGAAAGCGAACTAGAATAGGACAAAACAAACAGAAAAAAAAAAAAAGAAAAAGCTGAAGAAACAAATATAGATGCAGAAGACATATTCACACAGAGAGAAATCTCACAAAAACATAAAACTCAAAGCACAATATAAAAGCAAAAGACCTATAAGGTTAAAAAAATGCCCAGACAAGGCTTTATGAGAAAAACAAACAAACAAACAACTGAATTCATTTGTGTTGGCCACCTATTGCTGGGCATGGGAGCTGTCTTTGAGTGTGGTTTAATATGCAGTGAGGCCTCTGTTGGAGAAAACTAATTATTCCTTTGACAGTGGTTATCGACTGGAGATAGCTTCTCAGTTAGAGACTGGGGCTGGTGTCCACTGCCCCTCTCACTGCTGAGGCCCATCTGGCTTAGAGCTGTGTAGGCCCTGTGCCTGCCGTGACAAACTCTGGGAGTTGACGTGTGTGTCAGTCCTGCTGTGTATACATGTCCCTGTTCCCTTGCTGTTCTCCATCCCCCGCCAGCTCTTACAAACTTCTACCTGCTTCTTCTGCAGAGTCCCCTGGGCCACGGGGGAAAGACTTGATGGGGACGTACCATTTAGGACAGAGTGTTCCACGGTGCCTCAGTCCCCGCACGTTGTCTAGTTGTGGAAGTCTGTGTATGTTCCATCTCCTGCAGGAGGAAATGTCTCTTACGATGGCTGAGCAAGACACTGAACTATGAGGATAGCAGATACAGTGAGGAGCCATTTTACTGGTGTGTCCCTTTAGCAGGACAGTACGACTGGTTACTCTTCATGAACTGGTAGTAAGGCCTGATTGAAGACAACACTCACATACCTCCTGAGCAGAGAAGTCAGGCTGGTGCCTACTTAGATGCCTACAGACTAGTGCTCAGTGGAAGGTGCTCTGCAGGCTCCCAGAGGCGAAAGGAAAGCCCCAGCCCCAGTGGTGACCTCCCTGAAAGACATGCTGCTGCAACAGTGATACAAAAGTTGTGGAAAAAATCAGTATCAGCTTGGATGTAAGGCCCACTCTATGAGATGGAGGCCAAGCCCCATTGATTGAGTGCCCATGAAGCTGAGACTAGACAGGCCACTGACCTAGGGGAAAACCAGAAAAAAAAATCCTTAATGGGAATTTATTCATAGAACTATATTTATCAAAGATGTTTGTTTTTATGAGCCATAGAGCAATAGTAATGGAAATATTAAGGGAGAATTTTCATAAGGCTAAAGACTGTCCTGTGTACCTTGTCAACAGGAGGAAGGTCAATGGATAACACAATGCTGCCAGGTCATTTTGTCTTTTTCCTTCTGTCAAACAAGAGCTTCAGAAAATAGCTGTTAGGCGCTCTCTGTTGACCGAGACTTCAGCTTTGCCAGCTTGAGATGGGTATGCTTGAGACTCACTTCTACTCTAGGATGCCCCAACAGGCCTATGATAAGTTAGAGAAAGGCCATCCTCCTTGTCTCTGCTCCAAAATGGAGCAAACAATACCAAAACAGTAAGCAAACATTCTTAGTTTTATGAATGGTCCAACATGAAAACAAGATTTTTATCCCACGATGTGTAAAGTCTGCTGCATAAAATGTACAAATCTACTTTTCTGAGGAGAAACCACAAATCCTGAACAAGGAATCCCTAATTAAAAACCCTGTAATTATAACCAAAATTGATATTTAGCAGCATATCAATTTAAAATCTTAAATTTTTAATCATCTATGATCATCTTTATCTGCCTACTCCTAATATCTATCTATAAGATACCTATCATTTATCTATCTTCACAGAAATGACAGCTTAGGTTTAAAGGCCACGGTTTTCTTGCCTTTTTATTTACTATTGTTTCTATGGCTTTTTACTCTGTACCCCCAGGCTGCCTTGAGTTTCACTACCTAGCACAAACTAGCCTTGAACTTGTAACAATCCTCCTGCCTCATTGGTCTTACACGCATGAGCCAGCATACTCAGTCACAATTTTCAAGATTTAGGAAAAAAGTACTGTTTGATAGCTAAGAACATAAAATATGTAAGCACCATTATTTTAACACTAATGATTAAATTCTCCAACATAAGAAAATAGAGACAACTATTTTCATTTGACAGCTATGTCAAATTTTAAAATTAGTGTAAAGATTGCTACATTTTTTTAGTGATTCATAAGTTTTACAAAAAGGAAAATAAGGAAAAGATTACAACTAAACAGTTACGGCAAGTTCTGAGAGAAAAAAATAAAATTAATGATATAGTCATATAACTAATCATGCATAAAATATAATAATTTACCAGAATATTCTAAATGTATTACAAGTCATGTCTTTGCTATTATGTTGAATAACTCAGCCTTATGATATTTAACATCCTTTTTGGTAAATACCAAAATATATTTTTGGTTAGTTACCACCAATTAAATGTGTTGATCATTGCCCCCCAAATAGCATTTGCTTTCCATTGAAAGACACTCCTAATGCTCCAACTACTGTCACACATGGCATCACTTGCTAATGCACACTTAATTTACCCACTAGGGAAAACAACAATTGCCTTCACCCACTACAGCAACGATCTACCTTTAACAACCACTTTTCTTTAACTAGCTTATAATCAAAGATTAATACTCTGTGGAAACCTCAGCTGAGTTTCTGAGTGTAAACGTGTAAAAACCTGGGTGTGTGATACATGCTTAAAAATAATAAGCCTAGAAGCAGAGGCAGGAGGATGCTTGGCATGATGGCCAGATAAAGGAGGTAATTGTCGGACATGAGGGTTATTGAGAGACCCTGTCTCAAAAGTAAGGTCAGGGATTGAGGAAAACACCATGATCGGCCTGCAGAGTCATTCAGGCTACACTCTGTTAACCACTCAGTTTTTAAAAGAGTTTTTAGGGGTAGTAAACTGCACTGCTGGAATAACATAGCTACCTGGATTATTTTAAAAACCTAAAACATTTTGACCTGTGATATAAAATTTTAAATCCTGCAGCTTCAAATGCCTAATAAATGATTAAAGTTTGGTAGGATATTTAATAACAAAAGTGATATATGCATTCCTGTAAGACATTAAGGCAGATGAACACATATATTGCCATTTAAATAGTTTGTTATATTGTTTAAGTTCATACAGAGATAACAACAGCATGAGCTAACTGCTCCTTGACGAGGGAAGCCATTACAGAAGATCAGAAGAGGCGCCAAAGCTTTCTACATGCACTTCGGAGGAAAGAAAAAAATCACCTTTCTGTTAAAATACGCTTTTTTTTTTCATGTCATGAATGAATGTAGTAATATTAAATGTTATTTGCTTTGTGTATTTCTGTGGGTGCCCATGTACCTGTGTGTGTTCACATGTTTGCCAAGTGAGCACGAAGGCCAGAGGTTGACACTGGATGCTTTCCTCAATCACTGCCCTCCTTACTTTTAAGACAGGGTCTCCCACCAACCCTCATGCGCACACACTCAACTTGATGTGCTAGCCACGCTAGCCAGCTTGCCCATGTTTTTTAAACGTTAGCACTGGGGAACTCAACTGATTTCCACACTGCATGGCACTTTACTATCTAAGCCATTGCTCCAGACTCCTAATATTATATTTTTACTGAGTCATGAAAATATTACTATGGGTTACATTAATGAAGTGGATTCTCTGTCCGTAGACAAATGATGCTTATAAAGGACAGCCCCTTCCTTTTCTCCAACCCTTCATTCAGATAATTCTAAGTGCAAATTTGTGTAATATAGAATATGACTGCAACGATGAAAGGCCCCAAACCTAGACATTCACATGATAATGATAAAGTTCAAATGTGCACAGATTCTAAGGCTGCATATACAACATCATATAGTAGTTAATAACATACACAATGACAGAAGGTCAAATAAATTATTATAAAACAAAAAGAATATGATGCCAAAGTTCTTTATTATTTCAACAGGGGTAAAAAGGACAAATTCTAAAAAATTATTCCAATTAAACTGATAAAAGAAATAATGAGAAAGTACAAAAATAGCAAAAATAATAATTTAGATATGTGAAATAGTAAAATAATTCTTAAGAAACCTGAAAGGTGTCTGGAGATGTAGCCCAGTGTTAGAACATGTGTATGTGCACAGCATGTGACTGAAAGGCCAAGGGTTTTACCTCCAGCACTAGAAAAATTGTGAAAAAACATCTTTGACCAAAAAAAAAAAAACAAAACAAAAAACAAAAAACAAAACAAAACAAAAAACCTCACAAGCATGTACACATATAAAATTATTAAGACAAAGAAGGTAAATCTTCATTCATTCCTTTATCAAATAATCTCAAATTTTTATTTGTGGTTTATAATAATCCAATCAAAGATTTATACAGTCATGTATTCAAACTTCCATTTAAAAAGAGAGTGAGTGCCCAGCGTGGCAGCATGTGATGTGCTGCAGTACTCGGGAGGCTGAGACAGGGGGATAACTACAAGCACAAGGGAACTTGCACTATAGTGACAATATGATCAACAAAGCCAAACCAAAGCAAACAAAATAAAACAAACAAAAAACCCTAACAAAACTCCAAACCAATCATAACAAACAAAACCAAATAACCTTCAAATTAAAAAAAAAAATCTAAGGTTTAATGTTTATCATACAAACAAAAGTAAAAGAAAAAATCTGACATTAGAATTAGACTAAATGAGATATGAAAGCAGTTGTGTACAATAAGAAGAAGGATCTGTAGCAACTGTGACCTTGAGAAACCTAAGCAGCCGCTTGTCAAGTAGAGACTGGGGAAGTGCATTATTATGAGAGCAGCTTTTCCTCTGGTCTTGGTGATACCACTTTGACATGGCTCCTCAGCTACTGTGGCCAACTTGCACTTACTACAGCATTCACCCAATCCCCCAGTCCTGCATGTGGCGAGCTGCAAGGTGGGGCTGCACGCTTCGGCAAACTATTCTGCAGTTACACGATACGTCATTTCATTTCCAGGCACTAGTCACAAACTGACCTCTCTGCGCTGCGGTATATAATTGTTTTTCTTCTCTTTATTCTTGTTTTTCTTTCTTTGCCAACTGTATACCTTAAATATTGGTACAGCTAGATCTAACGACTAGCTTCCTAAAATTGCAAAAGGCAACTTAATATTTCTGCACAGCAGCTGTAATACACAATATTGCAGAACTAAATTATTACAAACAGTGCCAGCAGTTTTCTACACACAGTACTTAGATAATTATAAAAAAAATCATCTTCATTATTGCATGCCAGCATTTTTTTTAGCAGTTTAATTTAGATAGGTTACAAAATACATCCAAATCACACAGATATAATTACTGCAGACCCAAGAAGCTATAAAATGTTCCCAACCAAATCCCTTTGACCCTGTTAATGCCTGTTACTTTTTAATCTAAGGCAAACACTGTTTCTAGTATGCATTTGTTAAGGAATATGAAAAGGGGGAAGGGAAATCCCCTAACAGTTGTTATTGCTTCTAGTATTTACCAACTGAGAGTTTAAGTGATGTTTACAAAACAGAACAGATGCAGATGCTGACAAAAAGGTAAACAATTGTTGCGTGGCTTTCTGCCAGATTCTGAGCCAATACATTAAACTCCAAGTGAAGCACATTTCCCCCAGGAATAGCACTTATTGCCACTTCATTTCCTGTGTGCTCCGTCTCTCTATTGCTGTGGCTGGCACTAAGCTATTTCCAGTTCCTTGCTGACCCCTGAGGCCTGGTGCTACTACACATCGCCATTAGAGACGGGAATTGCATGTGTCTGACACGGCCTGAAACCAATTATTTGATATTTTCTTCAGAATGATGCCCAACTCTGTTGGGAATGAGCAATCATGAAATAATTTACCTCCTGATTTAATTTTTTCCTGCACAAATTAGTTGTAGACGGAGCTGACACACAGCTGCCTGTGACATAGCTCTGTCTTATCAAGATGATACTTGGAATGAAACGGCGAGGTCAGAATTGAATAGGTTGTGGAATCCTGCTTTAAAGAGGCATTGACAAGTTTATCAGATATACTGATCACACATACTCTCTGCTGATTGAAGATGACAGAACTTTGCAGAACTCTCAGAGCAACAGAGAAAAAGCTCAGGGATACGAGCCCATCGGGTGGTCAGCTTCCAAATACCTGTCTGATTTCTGGTATGCTTTTGTGGATCAGAAACCTTGGGTAAAATGAAAAAATAACCATAACAAAACATTAAAATCAAATTCACACTGGTTTGTATTTGAATAATCTGCACTGTTTAAAATATGTGTTTTTATGGGATTCATGTGTATGTGAGTGTGTGGGTCTCTGAATCTATACATGTTTCTTGTACTTTTTCCTTGGTGCTTTTTTTCCTGTTTGTGTGCTTATATTGTCCTGTTCTAGTCAGTTTGCTTCTATCATTTTTATTTTATTTTTATTCTTTATATGTTTGTTGGTTTTCTAATGAAAGACAGAGAGCTGTGGATCCAGATGGGGAGGAAGTTAGCAGGGAAACTGGAAGGGTTGGGGAGGGGACATTGTAATCAGATTATAGTGAAGAAAAGCCATATTTTCAATAAAGAAAAGTAGAAAAAATGTGTCACGGACATCACAGCTTTTCAGATGTCCATCACACTTTTGCCTCTTTTCTTCTAAATAGCTAAGGAGTATGGATTAGCATTCTTAGCTATTCTCTTTGGTAATACATTTTTATCCATTTTTCACAATGCTGGAAAACAATGCATAATACACTTTGCGGTGGCTTGGATAAGAAATACAGCCCACAGGTTTAAATAAATGCACACCTGGCCTCCAGTTGGTGGTGCTGTTTAGGGATGCTATGGGAACTTTAGGATGCAGATCCTTGCTGAAGGGAAAGTATCTCTTGGGTGGACTCTGAAAATCAACAGCTCTGGCCCAGTCCAGCTCCCACTTTCTGGTTCCTGCACATGGCTGCAGATAAACGGTCTCTCAACTTCTACTCTAAGCACCTCACACCCGACACTACCCTTTCCTCACCAGTATAGAATCTCCCCACTGTCTTCCTGAAAAAATAGACATAAATGTCAAAGGACGTATTATTCTGTAACTCAAGTCTCTAAAATTATCTTCTCTGAAAACATAACAGACCCATGCTTTTCATTTTATTGGCTTTAAGTCCTAAAAAAAAAAAAAAGGCAAAATATAAGATATTGGTTTTCTTTAAACATGGAAAGCGGTTATAAATTTCCATATATGAAAGCAATAAGAAATTATAAAGAGAGCCAGGCATGGTAGGACACGGATGAAACCTCAGTACTCACACAGCTAGGGAGAAGCAGATGGATCACTGTGAGTTTAAGGCCAGCTTGATCTACAAAGTGAGTCCTGGATATCCAAGGCTACACAGACAAACCCTGTCTTGAAAAAAAAAAGTATGAAAAAAACCTGAAACAACAAAAAACAAAAACAAAAAACCAACAACAAAAAAGAAATTATAAAGAGAACAAATGCCTTTCCAATGAGACTTACTGAATGCAAATTTCAATGAAATCTGTGCCATCATATCCTGCTCATAAATTCAAGTGGGAACTTTCTCATTTTTATATTTTATATGTTAATTCTATACTTGATTTTAGCTATTAAATTTTAAGAGGCTACAGCAGCTGTGTCATTTTATTCAATTTCAGGTTCCAAGCTCCACCTACTAGTCCCATGACTTTTAAAGTAATTCTGATCATGACTATGAAAAATACCTATGCCAAGAATTCACTCCTCAAATACTAAAGGATTACTGTCTTACTGCATCATAAAAAGAACATTATCAATGGGAGCTGTAATTGGTTTCAATGCATTTGTGAATAAAGAGATAAAAGGCATCTTTTACATCTCTACAGTAGTTTCTTATGGCAACAATCACAATGCTTGTCGGTAATTTCTGTTTTATTTCAGGAGTGATGACTTCCCAAACCTGGGTTACAATCCAATAAATAATCCCACCAGATTACTCCTTTGACTAATGGAAATATGACCACTAAAATTTAAGTTTAAAGTTATCCTACCTTGGGGAAAACAAAATAATGGCATTTATTCTCAAGTCAGCCCAGTATGACCATGTTACAGATATTTAAAGAAAACTTCAAACTATTATTTTTGTATATTCACTGACATCACAGAATTCCAATGGCTATAGGAGTCTCACTATGCACTTGGACTTACCCGCTATTCTGAGTTTGTCTATGTTGTTATGAAAGAGACTTAATAGATTAAAATACTCTCTTCTATTTTTATTTCATGTTGAAAAGAACTTGTTGGTTAAGCTTTGGGCTGAGGGAACATATATTACTCTACAATTTAAAGTAACTTTTCATGCCCTTACATGTGTGATTTTAAATTTCCAATGGGGTAGTATAACCATAAAAATCCTTAAGAGTGTCCTGGTAAGATCAGTAGTGCATTTAATATATATGTATAAACAGGAAGTACAATTGTATTTTAAGAATTTCTGAATGGAAGTCCTCGATGACTTTTGAACATTTTGCCAAAAGCTCAACCTTATTCCTCATTTCCAAAAGTGCCCCAAAGAAGACTAGCTCCATAGTGCAGTAAAACCAGTGGTTGCTTAGCCTTTATTAACTTCTATGCAGAAACCAGTCTACATTCAGAAAGCGCCATTTCAGACAAGCTATTTCAACAACTCCAGCGGTAAAAGACACTGATTCTCACAGCTGTGGTCAGAATGCTTGCATCTTCAACCCCTAATGCATCGTCTAATGCTCTAAGCCAAAGGTGAGAGTGTCTGGAGGTGTAACCTCTGAAGGTGACTCCAGGGGTAACCTTTGAAGGTCATCCCTAACGTACAGGATTACTGTCCTTACAAAAAAGACCCAGAGAGTTTCCTCCCCCTTTGTCCATGAGAAGAGCCAGAAGTGACCTCACTAGACATTGCATCTGTTGGACACTTGATCTCACACTTGCAAGCCTCTGGAACTTTGACAAATAATATTTTTGGTTAAGAAGAGCCCGTCCCCAATTCCCACCTTACCCCAAGTGTACGCTGTTTTGTTATCTTTTTGATATTTGTAACCTAGATAGACTAAGATATTTTCTAAGGTAAACATGTTTCTGAAGATGTTAAATGGCAGCTATTTTCAAGCAAGTTTGCATTATATTAAATACTTGATTTCACAGATGTGGTGCTGATGCCTAGGATTTATATACTTATGCAATAATTACATGAAAATGTTGTAATATTTTTATACTTTACAAATATTTTCATGATGAAGACTGTCATGGGACATGCGTAATCACTGAAGATCTCAGGCCATTTAAAATGATTTCATTCTAAAAAGAAATGCTGGTTTATGTGCTTATTAAATTACCTTCTTGAATATTTATTTAAAATGTTTCAAGGTATTAACCACAGATTGCTAGTATAAAAACCAGAAGTCACTTTCTTAATATCTGGAATATTAATTCGACAGTACTTAATACTAAGAATAAATGGCTCACTGGAAAGAAGGAATGTGTTCATTGAGAGATTCATTATCTGTGAACAATTTCACATAAAACAACAGAACTAAGAACCTATATTAATCGTTACATTCACAAATTAAGGTATAAAATAACAGGTATAATTTTAGGGGAGCAGAGCAGAATCCAGAAAAGCTACATGAGGTTCCATATGCCTTGGCCACTCACTTCCTGCAGAGCACGAATTTCTGCTTGTCCACATTCATTGCCACACACAGCATAGTTGCAAAAATAATTTTGTGAATACTTGTATTCAAATTTTCTTTCCAACGATTGCTTTTAATCATTTCCATTCCGCTCCCAAAATTTGTTACATGTATTTTTAAACAGATATTATTTCTCCAAGACAAGGATTTAGGATTTTTTTTTAAACCTCAGTAGGAGGGCAGGAAACATGGCAGACGTGGTGGCATCGCTCAGTGGTGGAAGACATCCTCAGCATGTGCACCTTCCTGAGCTCAAACCCTATCACAAAAATCAAGAGCAAAATCCTCAGTATTTTAACCTTTGCAGCTTTTTACTTCAGTTCAGAAAACAGCATGTCCTACCATTGTGTCCATTGGTGCTCTATGCACTAAAGCAACAAAGTGGACCAAACCCAGCCGCTCATCAACACAGCATAAAAAGCTGGTTGATATGTAAACTGGAATATTATTCATCTCTGAAGAAAAATGAAGTCACTGAATGAGCAGGAAAATTCATGATCTTAGAATGTTAAGCAAAGTCACTCAATCTAGGAAAGAAATAAAATGCATACTCGCCCTCATATGTAGATCTTAGCTTGTAATGTACACATGTACGTGTAAACAAGTATACATGTGGGTACAGTATAATATGAAGAAAGGAAGAAAAGGTGACATCGGGTGATGAGAAATGACAGAATGAGTCATGAAGAAGTAGTTATTGCTTATCTGGAGGAGAATGATGTTTTTGTTTTGTTTTGTTTCCCAGCATCCATTCTGTGAGCCTGGGTCTTTTTATTACAGAACTGAGTCCATTGATGTTGAGACACATTAATGGTGAATGATTGTTAGTTCCTGTTATTGTGGTTGTGTGGTTGTGTGTGTGTGTGTGTGTGTGTGTGTGTGTGTGTGTGTGTGTGCGCGCGCGCGCGCGAGCACTCCACTTCTTTTATTTTGCTGCAGTGGAGTTACTTATTCCCTGTATTTTCTTGGGTGGAGTTTACCTCTTCGATAGGAGGTTTCCTTTGAGCATCTTCTGTAGGACTGGATTCTCTATCTATGGTGATTTTTCTGGGTAACGTAGTCTGAGCTGATATATGTGGCCTCTTAGTATCTGGAAGACATCTGCCCAGGCCCTTGTGGCTTTAGAATCTCTGTTGAGAAGTCAGGTGTAATACTCATAGGTCTGTCATTATATGTTACTAGGCATTTTCCCTTGTAGCTTTTTTTTTTCCTTTTTCTTTTTTTTTCTGTTTTTTGAGACAGGGATTCTCTGTGTAGCCTTGGCTGTCCTAGACTCGCTTTGTAGACCAGGCTGGCCTAGAATTCACAGAGATCCACCTGCCTCTGCCTCCCAAGTACTGGGAATAAAGGCGTGCGCCACCAACACCCAGCTTTCTCCCCCCCTCTTTTTTCTCCTTGTAACTTTTAATATTCTTTCTTTTTCTGTACATTTAATGTTTTGATTATTATATAACAGGAGGATTTTCTTTTCTGGTCCAATCTATTTAGTGTTCTGTAAGATGCATACAAGAAACACATCTCAGAAAAAAAAAAAAAAAACACTACCTCAGAGCAGAGGGCTGGAAAAAAGATTTTTCAAGTAAATGACTAGGAACATGCTAGATTAGCCATTCCAATATCGAATAAAATATACTTTTAACGAAAATTAATTAAAAGAGATGGGAAAGAACACGTCATACTCATCAAAGAAAAATACAATAAGATGATACCTTAATTCCAAACATCTATGCCCCAAATACACTGGCCACAACATTTGTAAAGGAAACATTACTAAAGCTTAAAAAAACATATTGAATAAAACACATTAATAATGGGAGGCTCCAACAGTCCACTCTCACCAATGGACAGGTTATCAAGACAGAAACTAAACAGAGAAATAATGAAACTATCAGATGGCCAGAATCAAATGGACCTATAGATATCTACAGAAATTTTTTATCAAAACAAAAAAAAATATACCTTCTTTTCAGGACTTCATGGAACATTCTCCAAAATTGATCATATGGTCAGACAAGAAGCAAGCCTCAACAGATACAAGAAAATTGAAATAACCTCCTGTATCTTATCAGGTTGCCATGGATTAAAAGTAGACTTCAACAACAGAAAAAACAGAAAGCCTATAAACTCATGAAAACTGAACAACTCTCTACTCAATGACCACTGGGTCAGGAAAAGAAATGAAGAAAGAAATTAAAGACTTTCTAGAATTCAATGAAAATAAAAGCACAACACACCCGAACTTATGGCACACAAAGAAAGCAGTGTATAGAGGAAAGCTCATAGCACCAAGTACCTTTATAAGGAAATTGGAGAGATCTCAAACTAGCAACTTAACAGCATACATGAGTGCTCTAGAACAAAAAGAAGCAAACACACCCAAGAGGATTAGACGGAAGGAAATAATGTCAGGGCTGAAATCAATATATTAGAAACAAAAAGAGCAATACAATCAACGAAACCAAGTGCTGGTTCTTTGAGAAAAACAAGACAGACCAACCCTTAGCCAAACTAACTAAAAGCCAGAGAAAATATCCAAATTAACAAAATCAGAAATTTCAGAGAGACATTACAACAGAGAGTGAGGAAAACCAAAGAATCATTAGGACTTACTTCAAAAGTCTGTAATGAACAAAATTAAAAAATAAAATGAATAGTTTTCTCGATAGATTCCACTTACCAAAGTTAAATCAAGATCAGGTGGACAATATAAATGGTCCGATAACTCCGAAGGAAATATAAGCAGCCATTAAAACCCTCCCAACCAGAAAAGGCCAGGGCCAGATGATACCAGCACTGAATTAAACCACATTTTCAAGAAAGAGCTAATAACACCAATACTTCTCAAACTAGTCCAAAAAGTAAAGACAGAAGGCGCGTTGCCAAACTCATTCTATGAGGCCACAGTCACCTTGATACTTAAACCACAAAAAGACCCAACAAAGAAAGATAATTTCAGACCATTTTCCCATATGAACATTAATGCAAAAACAGTCAATAACATAATCGCAAACTGACTCCAAGACACATCAAAAAGCATCATCAACATCCACCATGATCAAGTAAGTAGGCTTCATCCCAGGGACGCAGGGGTGGTTCAATATATATAAATCCAACAATATAATCGACCACTGAAACAAACTGAAAGAAAAAAATATTATCATGCCATTAGATGCTGAAAAAGCCTTGGTCAAAATCCACCACCCTTTCATGTTAAACGTCTTGGAGAGATCAGAGATACAAGTCACATACCAAAACACAATAAAGGCAATATATAGCCAGCATCAAATTAAATAGAGAGAAACTCAAAGCAATTCCACTAAAAGCAGGAACATAAGAAAGCTGTCCACTCTCCACATCTTATCAATATAATACTTGAAATCCTAGGTAGAGCAACAAGACAACTAAAGAGATACAAATTGGAAAAGTCAAAAGTGTCACTAATAACAGATAATATGATAGTATACATAAGTGACTCCAAAAATTCTACCAGAGAACTCCTACATTGCTAAACACCTTCAGCAAAGTGGCTGTATGCAAAATTGACTAGAATAAAAATAAAAATCAGTAGCTCTTCTGTATACAAACAATAAACGGGCTGAGAAACAAATTAGGGAAACAACATCCTACCCTTCACAATAGCCACAAATAATATAAAATATCTTAGTGTAACTCTAACAAAGCAAGTGAAAGACCTCTGGGCCCATGGGTGCTCACAGAGACTGAACCACTGAGCAGAGAGGATGCATGGCCTGGTGCTAGGGCCCCTGCACATGTGAAACAGATACACAGCTTGGTCTTCATGTTGACCCTCCAGCAACCAGAGCAGGGACTCTCTCTAATTTTGATTTCTGCCTTAGGCTCCCATCCCCCTCACTGGGTGCCTTGTCTGGCCTCAGTAAAAGAGGATGCACCAATGCCTGCAAAAACTTAACGTGCCAGGACAGATTAGTGCCCATAGGGACCTCCCCCTTCTATGAGGAGACGTAGCGGGGACTACCAGGGTGGGGTGTGTGAGGGGGGAACGGGGAGAATAGGAGAGGGGCTACAAGCAAGATGTAAAGTGAATAAATAAATTAATTAATGGGAAAAAGTAATTGCTTATCTAGTGTTAACTGTCAGGGTTCTTTTGTACTTTTCTTTCTTTTATTTTTATTTTTATTTTAATTTTGAGTGTATGTATGGTGGATATGTTTATTGGAGCATAACTGATATGAAAATCATAAAATCCTAGATGAAGCTCATTTAGCTTTATAGATTTGGGTCTGAATGTCTTTTTGAGTGACTATTAATATATTAATCCAGTTTTGTAATTCATTTTTGAAAGTACACACAATAAAGTGGTGTTTATTTTTATTTACAAATATACTAAATTGTAATAAGATATTCAAATCTCAGAATGAAATGTGATTCCGCAGAAGAAATCAAGACACTGAGTCATTTTTTATCTATTCATAGTAACTGAACATCATAATTTAAAAATGTGCCAGGTAAGCCGGGCGGTGGTGGCGCACACCTTTAATCCCAGCACTCGGGAGGCAGAGGCAGGTGGATCGCTGTGAGTTCGAGGCCAGCCTGGCCTACAAAGTGAGTCCAGGACAGCCAAGGCTACATAGAGAGACCCTGTCACCAAAAAAAAAAAAAAAAAAAAAAGTGCCAGGTGAAACTGCCTTTCCACCATTAGGAAGAACAACTGGGTCCCTCCTAACTGAGAAGAATTTGATGTTTGTTCACAAGGGGCACACCTGTTACTGCAGTTCACTTCCCATCTACTTCCTGTGTCACCGAATGTTCTTCCCATCTCATCCTCTGTCGGTGCAACATTGAGAGGCCTGAGGACACTGAGCAGTCAAGGTCAGGTGACAAGTTCAGAATCTATGCATCAGAAAGTAAAGATTTCTGGAATCTGAGAGGTATAATGCACATGTTACCACCGTCTACCCAAACAGCACACTTCTCTTATCATATATGTTGAGCCTCTTACGCAAGCATTTCCGTAGGGTAAGAGCCTCTCATGTAATCAAACTTTGTTTCTTAAGAAGCTCGAGATATCCCAGGAAGAAGTTTCACTTCTGAGTTTGGTAGTACTGCATAATTGAACATTTTACACCCAAAAAACATTGAACACTATAATTTCTGGGTGGTGGTGCAGCAAAAACAAGTCAAAGAAACCAGACAGGTTCTAGCCTCCTATAAAGATAATGTTAACTATGAGGCACCAAAATACATGAGAAAGTCATATCCCACTCTCCACTCTACTGTGGAGAGTGTTCTGTCCATTGGCTAGATCTGGGTAGGGGTTTAAGGTTTACCGCCTGTATTGTCCTTGGCTGGTGCCTTAGTTTGAGCGGGACCCCTCGGCCCAAATCTGCCTATCATAATGTTCTACTTGTAGGTTTCTAGGACCCTCTGGATCCATCTACTTTGCCATTCTCCCATGCTTCTCTCATCTAGAGTCCTAATAGGATGTCCTATTTGACCATGTCCCCTGGAGGGGGAGACTTGGTGGGACTCAGAGGAAGGACAGCAGGTTACCAAGAAGAGACTTGATACCCTATGAGCATATAAAGGGGGAGGAAGTCCCCCTCAGGAACAGTCATAGGGGAGAGGAATAAGGGGAAAATGGGAGGGAGGGAAGAATGGGAGGATACAAGGGATGGGATAACCATTGAGATGTAACAAGAATAAATTAATAAAAAAAATAGTAACAAAAAAAAGATAATGTTAACTAATGGTGTCATTAATGCATTCATGACAAAAATGAATCTCAAACCTGGCAACAAATTACTTCAACTATTTCAGCATATTAGTTACTTTTAGCTAAAACCTGGATTGAATCCCATACATAATTGTGTATTTGCATCTCTTGGATAAAATGAGATACTCCATCCTTTACAATACTAAGTAAAAAATTGAAAGTAACATTTTCCATTTAGTGAAATACTTTGAGGGTTTTTCTTTCTAAATCTTTTCCAAATATAAAACCTAATGGTGCAGATTGGCTCATCACTATTGTCATAGTTATACAATTCACATTGTTTAATGCTTATGTATAGAAATGAATGTACATTGTAATAATACAAAGTTTGACTCCCCCAAACCAGTACATAACAAGTAGTTAAAATCAGAACTACCCTTCACGTTAAGTCTTCTGTCTTACAAATCAACTCATTACACAAAGAACAAGAAGCCATAGTATTTAATAGAACCAGTTTTGTTGTAATGTGTCTGAATGTTATGGTAAAGTAATATGTTAAAATCTTGGGTTCTGTATTTAAGACACAGAAATAGTACTCAACATTTCATGGACGTCCTAAGAATCCACTGTTGTACCAGTACAGAAAGTGGTTAGTGCTGCACACAGAAGAATAAAAACACACAAAAAAGCATTTACTCTATGACTGACCTTGCATATTTGTAGACTGGCATTAAAAAAAAATGAAGATGATCAATGAGAAATAATCAACAAAGTATAATTTTGTATTTATATTCTGCAAGTCTTATAGTTAAGTATTTTCTCTGTAAAATATATTCTAGGTCGTAAGTGCTTTATCTAAACAGAAGAATTAGAACAGCTGAAGATGACTTGGAACATAGAAACCTTACTGTAAATCTCCTGAAGATTTCACTTGATCCTGTCTTCTCTAAGGAGGATCCAACGAACAAGTATACTAAAGTCTAGCTGCATCCTTTGCCTGTCTGTAGATAGGTCAACCAGTGAACCTACTGTGGAGACATAAACAGTGGTTGAGTGAATGCTTTTTATAGTAAAAAGGGAAGACCAATTTTTCCCCCACTGATGGCATGGCCAGCTGGGAATATTCTAGAAATCTGAAGAAGGTACTGAGCATGCCATTTAAGGATATGGTAGGAATAAACTCAATGCTTTTACTTTCTTCGAATGCTGAAAGATGAATTAAGATTACTCAGGAGGCTCCAACACATACAACTTCTGTATTGTAAGAGTTTATGAAACTCTTAACCACAATCTGAGGATAGGACTATTTCAGTCTAATGCTCTCCAACTGAGCTACTTCGGTCACATGGGCCAATTTATGTGCTTTACAAAACCTAGTCCTGAGGAATTACTTTTTTACTCAGAGAGGAATCCATACAGTTCAGAGTTACTTTTCGTAAGAAAATACTGTCCTTGCCTATTATCTGTAGCCTTGCAGAAAAGAGCTGGCTCTTCTGTGGGCAAAACACACATCATTATTAATCCCAGCCTTGTCTGATTGAAATAATGCCAGAGAAAAGACATATGCACTTAGGCATACTGAATCCTTTCTAATCGACAATACAGAATAATTGTGCTACTAATTCTTGTACATAGTACTGATTTTCAATTACCTATTTAAAAATCCGATTTAAAAAACAAACATGGTTACGAGATAAAAAAAATTACTTTAAGGTGTACGCCTTAATGAAAAGGCCACCTTTTGTTTTTGCGCAATGCCCGCTCCTCTTCCTACCCAAGCCCGGTAACAAGCGCAAGGATGAGAGGCGGGCAGCTTGCATGTCGCTAGTCCTAGGTTTTGCTCAGAGAAGACAACTCTCCCAGAGAAGAGGAGCCATATAATGAGTCAGTTGATGTATCTCTGTCCAAAGAGAGAACAGATTTGGTTATTCTTGGTGTTAACCTATAGACTTACATTCTTACTGTAGAAGCAGAAAAGTTTAGACATCAAAGGATCCTTAGGTATTGTCCAATGCACCTTTCAAAATTCCAAGGGTAAGTGACTCCTCAGGCAGACAGGCTTACAAAGTAATCTCCTTCCCGTGGAGTTTAGAAACTTTACAAATACTCAGGAGCATGCAGAAGCCTCGTGAGTCTTCCCTTCATAAGCTAACAAGGACTTTAAGAAGAAGTCAAGTAAGACGTGGAGAGAATTATAAAGTTTTTTTCTAGACTTTGAATCTCCTAATCACGTATCTCTATATTAAAATAGAGAGCATCAATTTAACTAAAATTTTCTACTCAAAACAACCGTCATCCCAAAATATTTATTAAACTACATTTTAAATAACAGAGAAAATCATACAATTTTACAATCAAAATTAGTTTCCTTAATAATTTCAAGCTTAGATATAGAACTAGGACTCCCCTGAAGTGGGGATCAGACCTGACCACGTATAAATAAAACCTGACCTTCCAGAGAACAAATCTAGTTACACTGAACCCATTAACTGACAATCTCCAGCTTTCTGGACACTGTTTATTATGGTCTTAAGGCCTTGTACAAAAGAAAACAGAAAATAGTATAGCATAAACATTTAAGTAATACTTTCCTCACAAAATTAGAAGGGAAATTATAAAAATACAAAGAAACAAGATAGAGATACTGAAAAGACTATGGTTCTTAAATTTCTCTGGCAACATGGTGAAGACAGCCAATGGCGAGGGCAGGCGACTCGGTGATAAAGCACCCAGGTAGTATGCACAAGGCCTGGGGCCCTAGGAAGGCACAGACAGGTAAATGGTGGACACAGCAAAAGTTGAAGCCCAGCCTGGGCTATGCAGGGCTACTATTTAATAATAATGGTAGCAGTAGCAAAAGTGAAAGATCACTAACTTAAACCTTTATACTAACATCATTTACTTCAAATAACATGTACCTATAGATGCTCAAAGGAAATGTTAACATCTCTGTGACTATAAAAGATAAATAGTTACAAAACAACAGCAAGAGGATGAATTTAAATCTAGGGATAAGTTTATATACCAATAAAATTAAATGTCTGTCTTGCATTTTATTATAAGAACACGAATGAAGACATTGTTGTTTGTATATGTATACATACATACATACATATACATACATGTGCATGCATATGTGCATGTGTATATATACATATACATCTATGCACATATATGTACACATTTACACACACGTGTATGCCTTAGTTGCTTACACCTGGATGTCACACCAGGCTGCCTGCATGAACAGTACCACCAGAAGGGCCAGCTGAGAGCACACAGCACAATATAGAAACCACACCTAATCAGTTTCTGAGGCAAAAAGCTAATTACAAGTCAGTTAACCATCACGCCAATAAAAAGAAAAGCAAGAACATTTACTGAGTACTGTAACAGCCAAAGAATATGAAAACCAAGACAAAATGTTAAAAGTGTTTGGCAAACGATTAATTTTTAAATTAAGGATTACAGAGACAAGTTTTTTAATGGGTTTGGTCAGAAGAGTGTAGTCACAGAATAAGGGAACAGGAGTCAGAAGACATTAATCCTGAATTCACTTTGTGACCTCGAGGATATTACTTTAAATCTCTATTCACTTTCTCCAGTGTTTAATGGAGATACTGATGGCATATCCACTTTGTCGGGTGGTTAGAAGGACTAAGTTACATAATACAAATTCCTATTTGAGCCAATTAATTTTTTAATGTTCTTTTGGGGATGGAGAGATGGCTCTGCTCTTCCAGAGGTCTTGAATTCAATTCCCCACAACCACATTTCCTCACAACAAGCATCTATAATGTGATCTGATGCCCTCTTCTGGCATTCAAGTATACATGCAGATAGAGCACTTATATACATAAAATAAATAAATAAATATTTTTTTAAATTTAAAAAGGGAAATGTTCTTTTTATAGTATTGGGTAAAACAGCAAAGACAGAATCATAAAGACATAATTATATTAAAAATGATCATTTCCCATTCAACCAATCAGATTTTATCCCAAAAGGAATATAAGTTACTGTTGATGTTCTCAAATATGTAATTTGTTAATAAAATTTGGTCATTGAGTCAAAACAATTGTGTTCTAGAAAAGAAACAAAACTGTGATTAGTATCTTGAGCTACTGGGTGCTTCTCATATGACAGTAGTGACTCATTGGGGTTTTTTGTTGTGGTTGTTTTGTTTTGTTTTGTTTTTTACCAATTCAGGGTCTCACTCAGAATCTTAAATATGGCTGCTGGTGAAAGAATCATTTGACAAGTAGTCAGTAAAGCTGAACTAAATTATTTTGAGGTGGTCCACTTGGCCAAGAAAGTATGATACTTCTATTATTGATGAGAAAACATTTAACTCTATACTTGGAATTAAGTCTAATAGCATGGTGGCTGAAAATAGATGTTATACAAAAACAAATAACAAGCACCCCATGTATGAACCCTCAGTGAGAATATGAATACTGACTGGGCACAAATGATCCAGAGTGGATTAATCTAAGTTTTTATTTTATATGTCAAACTGGAATAAGAAAGAATAGGTTCCCTTAACATAGTGCCTAACATATGGAAATCACCCATTGAAAAGTGGTTTTCCAGAAGTTCAGGTAACAGTGCTTAAGACAGGTCAGAGAAGGATCAATTAGGTCTGTGGGAAATATTTCCAACTCCAGTATTACATGGGGTTACATACTTTGCCTCTAAATCAGCCAAAGAATCATTAGTAATTTATACATACTTTCAACTAGATGATCTTATCTTCCATTATAAACTGTATTTAGCCTAGACAAAGCTTTTGTACACAAAACTCATTATAAGTAGGCAGGATTCTGAAATGTGTGTCTGTATAAATATATAAATGTATACATATGCATACATGTGTGGGTCTATGTATATATATTTTTTCAGAAAGTAAGCACAACCATTAAATGCATTTCAAGAATATGTATTAACTAAGATGAAAGTATAGTTGCTTGACACAGACCCATAAAGCTCTTGAATTACATGAGCCTAACCTGTCATCCCAGAAACAGACTGACTCATCTGTTAGACAATGTTAAGTTTGCATCCAAAGAAAAGACTGAAATTTTGGGAAGATATTAACTTATTTGCAAATGCATCTATCACACTAAAATGGACTTCTGGCATTTTATTAGCAAAGATAAGTAAAATATATAGTGATATAGAAAATACCAAATGATAATAAATTCAATGATACATATTCATCAAGTGATAATTTTTAAATATTTAAAAAATATAGTTCAGAAATTCATTTAAAAATAAATATTCCTTAGTGTTTCAACTGATAATACAACAATCACATTTTTTTTCTCTATTGGTAAAAAACTAAAACCATAATACAAATGTTTATTATAGTGCTGTCTTTTCTTCATTCTTTAATATTTCTAATAAAAATAGAAATTTCAAGTTATATTTTATCGTATATATTGTTATCTAAAATAGAAAAGATCTTAAAATGATTAATATAGTACTATACCTCCTAAGTAATGGAAAAACATTTTATAATTGATATCTATAATTTCTTTTTATTAGAATTGACTGACTAAAATATAATTTTTCAACTTCTAATTTTAGTTAATAAATTTTTTTCCTCCTTTATTAATTTATTCTTGTTACATCTCAATGGTTATCCCATCCCTTGTATCCTCCCATTCTTCCCTCCCTCCCAATTTCCCCTTATTCCCCTCCCCTATGACTGTTCCTGAGGGGGATTACCTCCCCCTCTATATGATCAATTTAAGCCAGCTTTCACCAAGTCCTTTAAGTGCTGCTTAGCTTTGGAAGGACACAGGATGTCCATGCTCTTCTGTTGTGCATGTATCTGCACGTACACTTACATCTGTATGCATACACTTATATTTGTATGTACATACACTTACATCTACATGCATACACTTATATTTGTATGTACATACACTTACATCTGTATGCATACACTTATATTTATATGTACATACACTTACATCTGTATGCATACACTTATATTTGTATGCACATACACTTACATCTGTATGCATACACTTATATTTATATGTACATACACTTACATCTATAAGCATACACTTATATTTGTATGCACATACACTTATATTTGTATGCATACACTTACATCTATAAGCATACACTTATATTTGTATGTACATCCACTTACTTATATTTGTATGCATACACTTACATCTGCATGTGGGTCACTCTTAACTAATATTTTATCATTCGAAGTGTGCATTCCAGATAAACAAAACTTCATTTGACTTACATTTTCAGTATCACTAGCAACTTAACAAGAAAGGAAACACTTCCATGACTACACGTTCAGGAAAAGGAATACAGGAGCTGAAAGCTCACTTCAGCTCATTTATTTTCTTATTTATTTTGAAGTTGCAATGGGACTTAGCCATATAGCGACAACAGAAAAGCCTGAAAGTCAAAGATGTGAAAGGCTCAAGTGAAATCAAACAGAAATGGAACTGTCACTAACCCAAAGCGTGCACTGCTCCTCTGTGCTTGCTGGAGCTCTTGCTTGCTTTAACTACAGGACCGGCATTTTCTTTGAACTGTAGCTCACAAAAATTTTCAAGATTTTTTGTCATTTCTTCTGTAACTGTATCCAGGTAAGTTTCATTAATGAATTGCACCACTGAGGATGGAGCTAAAATTTCACATAGTATGTTAAAATCTTCCTTTATCATTGAATATAACGTGAGCATTGTACTTTGGTACCCATGAGCAATTACTTCTAAATCCGAGTCTCCGTGCCAGGAAGGAAAGGAGTCCTGTAGAAATCTGGCCAGCAGCCTCTTCTGTATGCTTTGGTACTTGACAAGCACTTCAGACTCGGAGTAGAGCAGGAGGAGTTGCCGCATACACTGACTTTTCAGTTCAATTTTTTGCTGTGAATTGTTTATCTCATTATGGCTTTCTAACCTGTTCACTAAGAAGCGTCTTAGATGTAGCCTTACATCATCCCAGACAGACTTCACATCCACAGAGGAGTAGTCTTCCACGGAATGCAGAGACGTCCTGGACAGGAAACAGAAGGACGTCCCCCCGAGGGGCGAGAGGAATGAGATGCTGCTCTGACAGGAGAGGTCCCAGAGTAAATCCAGGATCACTTCTTCTTGATTTTCTTCATTATTCAATAAATCTTGCTGATAAAAGTAAAGGGCAACATCAGAAATGTAATTATATCTAAAAAAACAAAAACTATTTCTACACACAATTTTGTAATTGATTAAAGTTTACAATGAATATACTCTACTCCTCAAGATAGTTTTGCATTGCATTTAGAGTTTAGTCACTGCTGACAGTAAAGACTGTGCGCACTTCTACAGACTGAGACTACGTAAAGACCAGCGGCTTCCAGTTAGTTCTGTGTACCTGCACTTTTTTGCCCCCATGGTTCTCTGCAACCTGAGCTATAGCAATGATGAAGCCTAAACTTTTCTAAGTACAGACTTGTAGAAAAACACTGAATAAGTGAATTCCTAAGACAAAATAAATTCAAGATCATGCCCTAATTAATTCCTGGCAGATAATTTTTTATGCCTGAGTGAATATACTTACTATAACTCCCATCCCAAAATTATAATCTTTAAGATAATTCTAAAAAAAGAAATCATTAAATATAGTAGATGCCTAGGGGTTACTAATAGCTGCCATCCTGAGAAATAAAATTTAATACATTAGGTTATTTCAACTTTCATTTAAATTCATTACTGAGAACCATGTTAAAGAAAGATTTTACTTTAAAAATTAATCTGAGAATAGTTCTGTTCATTCGAAAGAAATAACCAATTCAAAATAGGACAAAGAAATTTTCAGAAAGGCTCCCCAAAAGGTGATAGGGAATTATTCGCTTAATCTTTCTGTGTTGGTAGAAAACAATGGTGGTATAATTACGGATAATAAAAGAACAAAAAAATTACTTTCTCTTGGACTCAGAATTGCACACACATTCTCCACACATGATGACTTTTCCTAATTATATCCATTTTCAGCCAATTCTGAAATTAGTTCATATTCTCTAAGTAGAAACAAGCTGATTAGAAAAGAAATGGAAGCAAGGCTCAAGTGGCATAAAAATGACTCTGGCTTTGAAATGTCTTATTGATAGAGATTCCGCAGGTACGATGTGCAACTCAGAGCGGAGCAGCAAGACAAGCTCCTGGAACTGATGCGCATACACTCTAAGTACTGCAATGCATGTTTAATATGCAAACATTATGGCAGATATCTGGATTTTATTACATAAAAGGCATTTTCCATGTATTCTTAGGCTTATCCATAATGAAAACTCTGTGACACTGATATTTGGAAACCCTACTAGCCCTATGTGTGGATAAGGATAGCTGACATGGTCCACGGCACACTGACTTTTCAAACACGGCATGCGACAGGCCCTGGCACAGGTGCTTGCTTGTTCTCATCCTCTAGTGTCTCTCCTTGCTTGTACTGCTTAGTTCCCACTTCTAGAAAGAAGTGTTTTCAAAGAGTCCAGCACCCAGCAGCACTCTGCGTTACATTAGCATCTCAGCTTTATGCTTCCCTAAGCCAGCAGTTGTAAATATTTAACAAGCAAAGAATAATAGACTACAGAGATTTAAACACATATTTTGTATGATTACTTAAATTCTGAAAATAACCTCAGCATAACTATCATACTAAGAGCCACTTTCTTACCTTATTGATATTTTTTGTAAAACATAGACATATAAAGATTCCATCAAGACTGACTCTAGTAGTGTATAAAAAATTGATAAGGTTATTTTAACTTGCATCTGTTCTGATAACATGGTTACTTCCTCAAAAATAACACAATTGATTATGTGTGAGGAAAAAATAGGTCTTTTATAAGACAAATGCGATTGAAGGAAACTCAGGTGGCCTTTGCCTTGCAGTGAACAGTGAATGATTTATGTGTGATGGATTATTGGAAGATTTTGTTTTTAATTAAATGAGAAAGCATTATGACTTCAACCTTAGTGAAATCCAATACACACAGCGCCTATTAGAAATGAAAGGAAAAACTACATGCATATTTATTCTTCAAGGATCCACCTTCAAGAGACAGTGGGTGAGAGGAATTTCTCAGGAGGTGAAGGCTCTGGGCAACCAGTCTTCCTTAACCTTCCTGTGTTCCTTCACAAGCGGGGAGGAGCCGACTGTAATGACAACAGACAACACCACTTCACCCGCCTCTGTCATCCTAAACCACCTACACCCTTAACATAGTTTCCACATTTGTCTTGGTCCATGCTTTTGATGTTAAGACAAAAACCGTCCTTTTCTCCTTGCTAAATTAAATTAAAGCTATAGCTACAGAAATTCCGCTTCCTAAAGACTGTGGCTGTTTCTATGAGAATGTGTTTCTGTAAGCTACCCACCCCTGTGGCTGAGGGATGACGAGAACTAGTCTTGTTGAAGGCTAATCACAAATTCCTCTCAGGTTGGTGGCCAAGGATAAAAAAATGACCATTAATTAACAGTGGTCTTGTGTACATTTCTGCTTCAACTGAAACAAAACAAAACAAAACTGGGTATTTTTGTAAGCTGGGAGTACAGAGAATGAGAGACAAAGCTACTTAGCAGATACAATCAAGGGACTCTTACTGTCTTCGATTTGAGCTCAGAGATTAGTGTTGACAAAGAACATAAACTCTAATGAGTATGAACTTCTTTGCAGACAACTGCAGCTCTCCTCAGTATGCTTGGCGGCTCCACATGCTGCACATGGCACTATAAATCACCCAGTAAAGAGAATATTTAAGCTTCATCTCCATACTTTGGGGCTAAAAATAATTTTTTAAATAATTTAATTTAATCTAAAAAATAAATATAAAATAATTTTTAAATATGCCATAGGATTTTGGTAGGAGAACAAATAGGATCAACAACAAAAACAACAAACCCCGAAGCCAAAACCCATATGTAAAACAGGCTAAAATTATCAATGGAATAAATATTTACATACAGTAATTCAACCATAGTATTCTCTGCTCCCCACTCTAGAATAAAACAAGTAATTTTACCATTGTTTTGAGGAATGTTATCAAATCTCCATGGGGAAAGGAGGGTGACTTGGCTAAGCTATAATTATCGCTGGATAGCCATTTGAAGCACTCAGTTGTTGTCTGCAGCTGCACATCTGGACAGAGTTTGTTTACTTCAGACTGTAGTTCTTCAATGCAATGCTCTATGCTACAAAGAAGAAAAATAATTATTTTGGTGGGATGCAAGAAAAGCCATCTCACAATATTATAGGTTCTGAACTCTTTACATGCTATATGATTGTATATAATCTAAGTCTATAGCTTCACATAATAGTCACATGATATTAAAGTAGCAATAAATGGGCTGTTCATTTTCATTCATAGCTGGAAAGAGAGTCCACATTTGTGTAGAAATACTGCAACTGGAGATATATTAAATACCCAAATACTTTGAGATGCGATGAAGGATCCCTTGCATTAAAATATATAGGAGGCACAGACATAATGTTACAGGGGCATTGCTAATAGTAGACAGAAGGCAGAGAATACACTTGGTGGCTGTGAAAACCAGAACCAAAAGGCAAATGGTGCGACATGGAAGCCTTCAGTCAATGAAGAGTAAAAAGTCAAGAGGCAATCACAGAGAGCGTGTAACTTATAGGGCCACATACACATATTAGTGCAGCTAAACATCTCTGCTCACACCTAGTTTATTCTAAAACTGAAATAAATTGCACAGGAAAAGGCTGGAAGAAAATACAACACATGTTAATAGTAATGATATACGTGTGACGATTAGATAAAGATTAAATATTACTTTTTCCTCTATTTTCTAAGTATTAATATAGCACAAAGATAGGCTGCCTTATTTTTTTAAAGTGTTCAAAGCGACAATTAAATATGATATGCATCTGTTTTAAATTTTCTATTCATAGATATACTGTTATCTTAATCTCTGTATATAATTCTGTGTATCTGTGCCTATAAATCTTGTGTGGGACAAACTGGTGACTTTAGGCAGAGTGTCATCCGTTGCCACATGGATAAGATATATTACTTCCACACAATGGTGGCGTATCTAACATATAAGAACAAGAATGATTAAAGAAATAGATTTCTTTAACATTGAATTCACCCACATCTGACAGCCATGTAATTTTCTTTTAATACTATCAAGGAAAATTAGTTAGGAAAAGATAAAGTTACTCTTTTTGAAAGTATAATTGTCACTAATTACAGGTTTCACTTGATAGGACTTTGTAGGGTTTAGAGGCCAAGCTCTGTTTATTAAAACTGTTGGTAAAGTCTCTGAATTCATTAGGTGTGGGTCGCCCATAAAAATACAAAGTAAAAGAAGACTTTTGAGCATGGGTGAATTTAAATGAAGTTACCTTGAAAAAAAAAATAAATTCTGTAAATCAATGAGCTTTTCATTAAAACAAAGAACTTAAGGAAAACAAAGCCTCTGGCCACAGCCCCTCGACTTTCCTGATGGAATGGTCTTACTCAGAAATAGCAGTTTGAGGTCTGACAAGAGACTGTCACACACTTCTTCCTCATCTGAGCATTTCTATGGACTGAGAAACAGGAAGCCTGGGCATACAGCAACTGTAGTTGCCCTTCCTTCATCGAAGGTTTGGCTGTGGCATCCTCGCGTGCCTCCTTCAGTGAAACCAAACGGAGTACAGCAACGTGAGCTGGAAAGACTCGGCTATTCCTCTGTCTGCGTCAGCGCTCAGCCCCAACATCTAAATCTGGGCAGAGGAACTACAGTTGATTAGCAGTCTAAAGCCACCAGAGAGCTGAATATTTCAGTAATTTGTCCAAACACTGATAAAGGGACTAAGCTGTTGCATTTCAAGGGACTTCCCTCAATCCTAGGAACTAAAGCTGACTTCCTTTCCACTTGATTTTGCTTTCAGTCGCCTATAAAATATCTTGTCAATCTGTCATCCACAGACCATGCATCTGGTTTTACAAATTCAATTATTTGATTTCATGTTGAATTGTTATATAAAAGGCTATTCTCAAGATTTGAGCTGTCAGGCAAGTATGTAACCTTACAAACCATCTTATTTAATTTAGGTCAAAGTTAGACACAAGCAAACAAACACCACCAACAAAAACCTTTAAACACTTTAAAGGCAGTATTTTCAAGTACATCCAAGTATGTGCAGTAATCCTGCCAACAGATTAGTTTAAGTTTTCTTATCTAGCATATGTTGTTACTTTGAATTTAATATTTCCTAACTACAAATTACTTCAAATTTCCTTTAATAGAATGGTCAATTATGAAAACATTACCAAGGCAATTCAAAAAGTCATACAATAAGCACACTTATTACTAGAACTCAAACATTAGCATAATATTTAAAGAGTGGTGGCAGACACCTTTAATACCAGCACTCTGGAGGCAGAGGCCGGTCTCTGAGTTCAAGGCCAGCCTGGTCTAAAAGGAGAGTACCAGGACAGCAAAGGCTACACAGAGAAATCTTGTCTCAAAATACACTATATATATATATGTATATGTATATAAAACTTGCCTTCATAAATAGCCCAATATTTTTGTAATATTAATGTCACTAGAATAATATAAATGTTCAACTATAGGCCAATTAGGTGAGGAATCGAGTCAAAAATTTAAAGTAGAATTACCAACATGAAAAAAAGTAACAAACATATTCCTCAGATATATTAGTTATTTGAGATTTTTATACAATTTAATCATATATAGCCCCTCTATCCACTTCTGCCAGATCCATCCCTCCTTCTCTACTCACCCAACATTGTGTTCTCTGTATATTTTTTTTTACATATAAAGCATCTTTTGTATTGTTCATGTATTCTGCTATAGTGTGGTCAACCTCCCAGGACCCTTATAGAAAACTCACTCTCACTGTCCTTTAGCCATCAATTGCCAAAAACTCCTCAGCAAAGGACAAAACTTTGTTTGCTCCTCCTCCACATGGTTCATGCTGAGATTTTTTTCTGTCTTGTACAGAATGTCATAACCACTGTGACATTCCTGCATAACACAGGTCTCTTGTGTTCAGAAAACATTGTTTCCTGTGCTAATAACCATTTAGTCACGGGGCACAGAGAAATGAACGCACCTGGAAGTAACAGCATTACTGGATAGCTTTCACAGTGCTAGAAGGTGCTTTGACTGTTACCAAGTACAAAAGGAATCATCAATCTTACCAAGTATGGATCAGGCATGAGATATCAAACAGTCTGGCAGGACATGTGGCACTACAGTGGCATGGGCGTCATGGGACTAACCACTTGCTGTTAGAGTTAAGGCCCACTCCGTAACATGAAACCTGTATCCTGCAATGTTTTGGGGATCAAGACCATGTGAGTCATAGGCCCTAAGGGAGAACTTACTACTGCAACTGTTAAGTAGCCATAGTATTAGACTGACTCTTACTGATTCACTGTTATACCCATGATTTAATGTACCTCTCAAAACTCTTCAGAGAACCATGTTTTTTCAGGTGATGCCAATTAACATAGACTGTTAGGGTATTTTTTGAATTTTTTATTTCATAAATCCTGCCAAAAGGCATACAGTAAGCTCAAATAAAATTTTATTTATTTATTTTATTGTGTATTTTTAATACTTTAAAAATTAAAATAGAACTGTATCACTTTTTGTTCATTTGTTTGTTTGTTTGAAACAGGGTTTCTCTGTGTAAGGTTGGCTGTCCTGGAGCTCTTTCTGTAGACCAGGCTTGCAAGAAATTCACAGAGATTTACCTGCCTCTACCTCCTGAGTGCTGGGAGTAAAGGAATGCACCGCCACCACCACCAGGTTGCATCACATTTTTGGGGTTTGTTTGTTTGTCTGTCTGGTTTTTTCGAGGCAGGGTATCTCTGGGTAGCCCTGGCTGTCTTCAGATTCACTCTGAAGACCAGGCTGACCTCAAAATTAGAGATCTACCTGCCTTTGCATCTCAAGTTTTGGGAGTAAAAGCTTGCACCACCACTGGCCAGGCAAATTAGACAACTTTTACCCTTTATTTTCCTCCCTCCTATGATAGCCCCCTCCGCACCACTCTCTAATGGACTCTTTTCTTTGATTATTATTGATATATATATATATAGTTATATATATATATATATATATATAGTTATATATATATAGTTATATACATACATATGCACAGTCACACACACATACATACACACACATCCTTTTATATGTTGTGTTTATTTCTCAAGTCCTTATCCAGTGAAATAAGTATGGTGGTCACATTTTTAGTAGACCATTGTCCTCCTAAAAGACATATTAGTCTCTTCTTCCTGCTCTCAGCTTGGCTGGCAGCAGGTGAAGTTTGAAAACATACTTGAAAATAAAGGTAACCTTTAAAATGCATCAAAATTCCTGAAATGTTCAAGTTGTTCGAGAGAATCCTTTGCAGTTATCTAATAGAAGTAATGGAGAAAGGCATAAGGGAGCTGAAGGCACACAGACAGGGTTGTGGGCTAAGGAGGAAGGACCACCCTAGATATCCAAAGTGAGAGAGCTAACAGAGACAGAGCAGTGGTACAGCATGGGCTGACTTGAATGAAAAGAGCCCCAGAGGCTCATGGGAACGATGGAAATATAAGCAGACATGTCGCTGGGACTACTTGGGAAGGATGAGGAGGTGAGGTTTTGTTAGAGGAGTTATGTCATGGGGCAGGAGAGGGTTCTGAGGTTTCAAAAGAGTCACACCATTCCCGGTGCTTTCTTTCTGCCTCCTGCTTGTGGAATCATATGTGAGTTATCAGTTTTTTCTACTAACATGGTTTTAGTCTAGTTTTGTTCTGTTTTTCTGTTTGTTTGTTTTTTTGGGGTTTTGTTGTTGTTTTGTTTGTTTCTTTGTTTTTGCCATCAAGGATTGTAACCCCTCTGAAACTGTAAGCCCAATTAAATGCTTTCTTTTATAATTTGCCTTGTTATAATGTTTTATCACAACAATAAAAGTAACTAAGACAGGGGAAAATTTTGTCCACTAGATATATGAGAGAACGAGTGTGAGGAGCTAGCAAGTGGGGAAGAAAGCAAGAAAGATGGCGTCATCGTCAGAGTTGAACGCCACCTCTAACTACAGGTAGCACCAGACATCATGTTCAGAGTGCCACTGGGATAACTGGAAACAATCACAAATTGTGAACTAGAAATTGGTCCAGTGAAAGTTTAGGTGGCTGAGGTGTTTGGAGGAGCTGGCATCTGTCTCAGAAGAGTGTGAAATGGGGCTGATGAGCTCGTGACAAGAAGAACACTGTGGCTCTGTGAGGTCTGCCCTGACCTCTAGTGATAATGAACTGGTGGCCCTTGCTGGTTTCTCTCCCTGTTGCCTGGCCTTGCTGATGAACAGGCTGGGAGAAGTGACAGGGATGCTACCACAGAGTATGAAGCCCAAGACAAACCACAAACAAGGATAGTTAAAGAAAAAAAAAGTAGCAAACACTATTTTTGTCTTTTTGATAGTGTTAGTTAAATGACAAACTACTGCCAGAATTACAACAACAATACCGTGTTCTTTGAAATGATTTTCTTTTCATGCAATTTACCATGATGACAAAAGATACAAATTATACGTGTGCGCACACCAACAGATTAATGGCTTTCTCATGAGAAGCCCAAGGTTTGTAGATTATTTAAAGACTTCCTTTTGTTACTTTCTCTCTCTAGATCTGTAAACCAACATGTCAGCAACTCTAAAGAATAATTATAAGCAAAATATTAACTATGTGAAATATAAGTGGGTGTATGGGGTATATGTCCCCTTATGAATAATTTATACAATGTATTCATACACTATGCACTCACAATAACCTTGCCCCATAACACCTCCCATCTCTTGGACTAAGACATATAGTAACTTCTCAGGTAACATGTCTTGTGTTTTCCTGAGATGAAAACAGTAGACATTTATGTCAGTGTCAGAAAAAATTTGATCCATGAGCTACAGGCAAGTTGTCTACAATTAGAAAACAGAAGAATAAAACAAGGTTTAAAGATAAGAGTAACTAAGTGGGGCAGAATTATAAGCCTCAAAGAACTTATGTACTCAATATCTTAATTAAACTAGTCAGTTCCAGTCAGCTCACAAGCTGTTTCAAGGCTTTCTGCAACTTCCTTACTTAACTGTTTGTGGGCACAACTCATAGCACTCATCCATGGCAGGTTAGTCACACTTTTGTTATTAGTTGCGATATGTGTTTAAAGCAAATAATTCATTGCCACTGGCTTCTCTCTTCAAAAGTACAAGTCACAAAGCTTCGGCTTGAGTAGAAATGAAGAAATTAACGAGAGAATGACTTGAAAGAATGACTGCCTCTCCTGGCAGGCAGGTGAGGGTTCAGTGACCTCTGGGCACACCGGTCCATTCTGGTGAATCACTGCTGTGGGAAGGTGAAAGACCCTGTGGCTCATAAAATTTGATGACATTAAGAAGAGGGGAGAGGAATTCACACTTAAGTTGTCAGGGTCACTGTAAGAAATACAGCCTGGAAAATTCAAGTGGAAGAAAAAATACTGTATTTAAGAGTGAATTGCTAATGTCTATTTTCCTCTAAAAGTAATGTGGGGAACCCATATCATACAGATGTTCATTACTTATTCAATGTGCACCATCAGGAGATAAATACAACTGTTAGAATACGAAATGCCAAGGGTAATTCAACTCCGGAAGTGTAAGTGTGGCATAACTGATTCGTCGTGACATACAATTTTCTAAAAGCTATTCTGTTAGAAGGCAATACATGAGTGCATAAATGATTTATACTCTTGTGAACCATAGTTATTATTCAGTATTTTATTTTTGAAAATATATGTACTCTATACTATTATGTTTATTCTCTAGAGTATAATAAGAACATAATTGAATTTGATGAAAAATAGACTTGATTCTAAATGTAGCACGCAGCACATAGAACTACTCCCTTCTTCTATCCCTGGTGAAGATCAATGGTCACTTGAGGCTATTGGTTCATTTTTAATATATGGGCAATAAAAAGCTTTTAATGTAAGAATTGTTTCCTGTACTATACTTTCTTGTAAAACCAACATTGAATTTCTACCTAAATACTAATTTATGAATGCAAAAAATTAATTATTATTATACTCTTAAATATTATTTTTATTGATCAAGTGAGAGAAGGAAACTAGAGATTTACCACATAATGAAACAATATATAACAAAACCATCATTCAATGTCTTTTTTTGTTTTGATGGGGCCAAAGCAAAGAAAAAATATTTCTATTGAAAATATAATTAACTCTGTAATTTACATAAATAAATTGTTAATCTATTTAATGTCCTTTTCATTTCTTTAGGCTAGAAATTCTATCATATAATACATAACACAAATATTATATAAATACAATTATATTAAATTATTATACAGTTACTTTATATTAAATATATATATGCTTATGTTATATTTAACATATATATTATATAAGGCCAAAAAATTTAAAAATAAGAAGTCTAATTTCCTCTATTGAAATTAAAGGAAAAGATTTCCTTCCTTTCCTTTTTCTTTTTTTTTAAATTAATTTATTCAGATTACATCTCGATTGTTATCCCATCCCTTGTATCCTCCTGTTCCTCCCTCCCTCCCGCTTTCACCTTAATCCCCTCTCCTATGTCTGTGACTGAGGGGGACCTCCTCCCCAAACCATATGGTCACAGCCTATCAAGTCTCATCTTGTAGACTGCTTATCCTTTCTCTGACCTCTCCTTTTTCTTACAGCACTGGTCCTAAAAAGTCAATTGTAAGTATTGTTTTCACCTTGTTTTCTATCAGGGTCCCATTATGTAGCCCCTAGACTTACTGCTATTCTCCTGCCATGGTACCACGATTACAGGCATGTACATCCCTTGCTCCAAAACAATTCATTTCCAAGGCTTTGTTTCCAGAAATTGTGACCTGACACCATAATTTTATTTTGATACTTTAGCTTTAAATTTAAAGCTTTTGCTCTTATCATACAAGGCAGAATGCTAACTTCTAAATGTATTGATGCAAGTCTGGAGCTGGGAATAGTGGTTCAAGACTTTAATCCCAGCACTAGGGAGGCAGAGGCAGAGGCAGGTGGATCTCTAAGTTCAAGTCCAGCCTGGTCTACAGAGCAACTTCCAGAACAGTCTGGCCTATGCAGAGAAACCCTGCATCAAAACAAAACAAAACAAAACAAAACAAAAAAACCCACCTCAGGTCCCACAAAATAAAAGAAAATCTGTGATATTGTAAACTGAAAACAAGGAATAGCAATGTAATAAAAATAGTGCCTGTATTTTATAACCTTAAAGGTAATGAGGACCTTGAGGAGATGGCTCAGAAAGGACATGCATGCATGATTCGGGCACTGTGGAGCATATCTGTTTACCTGAGCTTGGGGTGAGGGGAGCCGACAGACAGATTCAGATATGGCTGGTGGCACATATAGTAGAGCTGACGAGCAGAGGTGCACAAGAGCAGTGACCAGATAAGGACAGGTGCGCTACGTTTGGAAGCAGTTAATGGTAAGGAGAACATATGACTACGTAAGAGACAGTCCTAATCCAAACTGGGGAGTTTTACGTGAATAAAACATGGATACAATTTGCACAGTAGCCATAGTTACCTTGCAGCATTTTGTTCCATCTGCTCATCAATGTCACTGAAGATCTGCTTAAACTCCAACTCCTCAGGAAATGAATTTAACAGACACCGTAGGTCAAACGAATTATGGGAGTATTCATCTAACCAATCCATCCTGTGAAACGGAATAAAAACATTGATCACAAAATGAAAAGATGGGCTAGGGGAGCGGGCATGGCACCCCTCAAGTTATGATACTGTACCAAAACCAACAACTTCTATTTGCAGGCTTAATGAAGCAGAGGAGTTTGAGAACTCGGATATTACAAAGCTCGTTGAGTTTTGTTACTTAAACGGCATAATTTTCAAATTTGTCTATTGTTTGAAAGCTGAAAATGTATCAGGAGAGAGGCAGCTCAGATACCCTGTTGCTTTTCTCCTTATAACTGAAACTGCAGAACCAATCCCAGCAACTGTAAGCACTCTTTAAGAGGAGCTGCACAGCTGCAGCTGAGCACCCATCCTTACTACCACGGACCTGAGAGTTACACACAAACCTTTAGAGGCTTCATCCACCTTGGGCTGGTTTCCATGTGGAAAACACAAATCTAATTTTCCTGCAGCTCTCCTAGCATGAATGCTGTAATATTTTTATTCCTTAAAACACATACACCTGTGAAGTAACAGAAACTACGGCAGCATGCAGAGGGCCTGTTCAGGGCTAAGCCAAGTAGGGCTCCGGCTCCGGAGAACTAGACACAAGCGCCAGTCTCTAACCCAGAGCTGTTTCCAACTGATCCACTTGAAAGGAAAAGCCAGTTTCTCCAACAGAGGCTCATTAGGTATATAATCCAATATTTAGGGCAGGCCACATGCCCAGGAGTAGATGGTCAACACAAAACAAACTCAATAGTATTGGTTTTTTGTTTTGTTTAGTTGTTTTGTATTGTTCTCTTTTGTTTTTTCTTTCTCATAATGCTTTATCTGGGCATTTTTTAAAAAGCATACATATCTTTTGCTTATATATTGTGGTTTCTTGTTTTGTGTTTTTATGGGATTTGTGTGTGTGCAGATAATGGATCTGTCTGCATCTGTATGTGTCTCTTGTCATTTTTCTTTGGCTCTTTTGTTTGTGTGTATGTTTTCTGCTATTCTTGTTTTCATTTTATCTTTTTGAAAAAACTGTTTTGTGCTTGCTTTTCTAATGAGAGAAAAATCGAGTGGATTTGGAAGGTGGAGGTAGACAGGATCTGGGAGGAGTTGGGGGAGGGGAAACTGTAATCAGAATATATAGAATTGAAAAAAAATTCCCTTTTCAATTAAGACACACAGATGATCTTATTCTCACCATTTTAACACTCATGAATTCTTCGTGAGATCATCAAACTCTGGACAGGCGATATGCAGGGCGACAGGGAGTGGAATGGAGCTGCGATGGGCTAATGCCTTTGCCTTTAAGGAATTTTTATCTTAGCAAGGAAAATAATTTTAACTTTAAAACATAAAGACACACATTTCATAAAAGATTAACTAAGAGGAAGCGCCTAAGTCAAATCAAGATTAGCACAGGTTAGGTTACAGTCACAGGGGAATATCAATACAGAATTCTAAGGAAGTGGCCACATCTAGGAAACAGAAAAAACTGAAGAAGTTGGGGAAGGAGCAAGAGGAGAGAACAAATTGATTTAATTACTTTGTGCATAAGGTTATTGAATCACCTCTGCTCAGCCTTCTCTGATGAGAACTGATCACATGACCCAACTGGGAAGCAGATGTGACCAAGAAGCACTGTTACTTGGCTCTGGAGATAATTTCAGGAAAACTCTTTACTATGGGTGACGTTATGGCTTAGATTTTTTTTTTCTGAGGCAGGGTTCCTCTGTGTAGCCTTTGCTCACACTCACAGAGATCTGCCTGCCTCTGCCTTCCTCAGTGCTGGGATTACAGGCCTGTGCCACAGCATCCTGCTGCATGGTTTTGAACTTAAATGCCATTCCCCAAGCAAACATATGCTAAAGAACTGTTTGTCAGACTGCAGTAAATTGGAGGGCAGTAGAATGTCTGGGCACAACATAGTGGGAAAGTCGGCAATTATCATTAAACACTGACATTCCCGTCTCTTTGCTTCCCAGGTGGCACACTGTGAGTGGCTTTGCTTCACTGACATGGTGCTCACCACCATGGTGTCTTACCACAGGCCCCAAAGAACAAAACCCACACCATAAGCCAAAACAACTTTTCCTTCCAGTTTGTCTGACCAAGAACCCTGTCACAACCATTAAAAGCTAACAAACAAACGAAGGTCATACACCTTTGTCACCGTGCCTTCTGCCAATGCAGTTCCTTTGGTTACTTCCCGTGCTTATTTTACTTCATTATTTTCAAATCCCAGCTTCTTAAACTACAGGCGACACAACTGACCACAGTGGGTCTTGAAAAACCGGAAGAAGCAAGAGAATTCTGAACATGAAATGACCGACATGAACTTAAAATCAAATGCACGATGGATCCAGGCCGTTTCTGCCGCATCTGCCAATGCTGCATTGACACTTTGGTTCTAAACATACTACGAGGTCTTCACGCCATGCATGCCATCACAACAGCCAGCAAAACTGAGCACTTTCCGCAATACTGTAGCTCAGGCCTGAGACTGCTGTTTGTTATCTACTGCAGTGACCTTACTGTGTGTACAAAGGTTTCTTCTCTAACGAAAACTAAATGGCTTACTTCCAAAAAATATTAATACTTTCCTACTGTTAGCATATACAAATACAAATCAGCAAATCTTTGGATTCTATTGCTAGAATTTCTCATTTAAAAATTGTTGTTTGACTCAAGACCCAGCTATACCACTCCTGGGCATACACCCTAAAGATTTTCCACCATACAACAAGACCATTTTCTCAACCACGTTCAAAGCAGCTTTATTAATAATAGCGAGAATCTGGAAGCAACCTCCATGTCCCTCAACTGAAGAATGGATAAAGAAACTGTGGTATATTTACACAATGAAGTACTACTCAGCTATTAAAAACAAAGAAATCTTGAAATTTGCAGGCAAATGGATGGAAATAGAAAAGATTATCCTGAGTCAGGAAACCCAGGCCCAGAAAGACAAGCATGGTATATACTCACTTATAAGCAGATATTGGCCAAGTAATGAAGGATAACCACACTACAATACACAGACCTAAAGAAATTAAATAACAAGGAGGACCCTAAAGAGAATACTTAACTCTCATTCAGAAGGGCAAACAGAATAGACCCTAGAAGCAGTTGAAGAGAAGGAACAGGAAGGGAGCCTGCCATAGAGGTCCTCTGAAAGACTCCACCCAGGAGGGATCCATGCAGGTGCTGAGACACACAGCCAAACTCCACAGTGGAGCACAGGAAGTATTAGAGAAGAGTTGGGGAATAGAGGGACCTAGAAGGGGTCAGGAGTTCCAAAAGGAGACCAGTGGCGCCAATAAATCCTGGTAGAGGAGGGGGATGCTACAGAGACTGATGCAACAACCAAGAACCATGCATAGCGAGGACCAGACCCCTGCTTAGATGTAGTAGATAGGCAGCACAGTCTCCTTATGGGTCCCAATAACATGGGGAGTAGGGGCTGCCTCTGACATGGACTCTGGTGCCCACTTGTGGATCACTTCCCCCTGGCTGGTCAACCTTGCCAGGCCACAGAGGAAAAGGATGCAGGCAGTCCAGATGCGACTTGACTGGCTGAGGTCAGATGTTGGGGAGGAGGGCTCCCCTTTATGAGGACTATACAAGGGAGGGGAAAGTGGTAAGGCAGGGAGGGTGGGTGGGAATTGGATGGGGCTACAATCAGGATGTAAAGTGAACAAATTAAAAACAAAAAATGCAGAGAGAGAGAGAGAGAGAGAGAGAGAGAGAGAGAGAGAGAGAGAGAGGGAGGGGGGGCGGGAACTGACCAGAAATGAAATGTTTGAAAGACAGCAAGATATCTTGGTAGGAAAATGTACGTAGTGCCTACTTTGCTGACCTGTGCTTAATTTCTCAGGATTTACATGGTAAACAGAGAGAAACAACTCCTACAAGCTGTATTTTGACCTTCACATTCATGTCAAAATACACACACACATGCACCAACACACTCATACACACACAAATACCCCCCAACACTCACACACATACTCACACACAGATGCACATACATACACAATAAACAAATAATGTAAAAACAATAATAAAAACTGTAGAGGTGATAATTGAACTTTATAAAAATTTGCCAAATGAAATTTGGCTTGGAATTAGGACAAAATTTAAAACTGCTTCTGAAGTAGCACAAAACATACCTCTGCCATTCTGTACTATATACTTATGTGAAATTATATGTTTATGTCACCCATAAACCCACAAAGAAAAATATGTTAGCATTGTAGTGAGATTCAAAATAGAAAGACAGAGATAGGCGAGAGGCTCATCAAGAGATGACTTCACAAGAATTAAGCTCCGTGGAGCTCAGCTGTAAAGAGGACGGAAGTCATTGCTTTTGAAGGAATACAGGTGGGACTGAAAATGAATGATGGCCTCCAGCTAAGCAAAATTTGTCTTTAAAATCCAGGAACTGTACTTTTTAAAGGACATGAAAGTAGAAGAGGGAATATTGGGAAAGTGAAGGGGAGGGGAGGGGACCAACCAGAGACGCGGTGCAGTGATGACGGGGAAGCTAAATGACACCAGGGTAGTCGGCGTTAGGGCTGAGTGCAACAATGCATGCTAATAAAGATGGAACTACAAAACAAAACATGTGAGGAGCAATGCATCAGTGTAGTAGTACACTAAGTTCTTACCTGAGATATACATACTTTGAAATATTTATGATGGAAAGGTAAATTTAAAATTTAAAATTAAATCATATGATGTCATAAGCCCCATTACACATTACCAATACTGATCCTACAGTCAATAAAATACAGTGAGTATACATCTTACTTAGATCTAATTTGGATTTTTTATTTCCTTTGTATATAAAACCATTAACTTTAATTTATATTGTGTTAATAGCATTTAATGAATCTAAAATTTATTTTAGATCAAAATATAGTTGGTATATTAATAAGGACTAATAGAGACAAACTTAATTTTGAGTATCGCTTTGCTAATTTTATAAAAAAAACAATTAATAATACTAACAGAAAAATTCAAAATACTAAATTACTAAGACTTCCATACTTAGCATTTAGTTTTGACTATGTAGACCCACATTTTAGAATCCTCACAAGTAGACACGGTTG